>NC_084638.1:22070552-22080552 GCF_033978795.1 Nerophis ophidion | reverse complement strand
GCTGACCTCGACTGCGGATGTTGTGGATAGGTGGAAGGAATACTTCGAAGACCTCCTCAATCCCACCAACACGTCTTCCTATGAGGAAGCAGTGCCTGGGGAATCTGTGGTGGACTCTCCTATTTCTGGGGCTGAGGTCGCTGAGGTAGTTAAAAAGCTCCTCGGTGGCAAAGCCCCAGGGGTGGACGAGATCCGCCCGGAGTTCCTTAAGGCTCTGGATGCTGTGGGGCTGTCTTGGTTGACAAGACTTTGCAGCATCGCGTGGACATCGGGTGTGGTACCTCTGGATTGGCAGACCGGGGTGGTGGTTCCTCTCTTTAAGAAGGGGGACCGGAGGGTGTGTTCCAACTATCGTGGGATCACACTCCTCAGCCTTCCCGGTAAGGTTTATTCAGGTGTACTGGAGAGGAGGCTACGTCGGATAGTCGAACCTCGGATTCAGGAGGAACAGTGTGGTTTTCGTCCTGGTCGTGGAACTGTGGACCAGCTCTATACTCTCGGCAGGGTTCTTGAGGGTGCATGGGAGTTTGCCCAACCAGTCTACATGTGCTTTGTGGACTTGGAGAAGGCATTCGACCGTGTCCCTCGGGAAGTCCTGTGGGGAGTGCTCAGAGAGTATGGGGTACCGGACTGTCTTATTGTGGCGGTCCGTTCCCTGTACGATCAGTGCCAGAGCTTGGTCCGCATTGCCGGCAGTAAGTCGAACACATTTCCAGTGAGGGTTGGACTCCGCCAAGGCTGTCCTTTGTCACCGATTCTGTTCATAACTTTTATGGACAGAATTTCTAGGCGCAGTCAAGGCGTTGAGGGGTTCCGGTTTGGTAACCGCAGGATTAGGTCTCTGCTTTTTGCAGATGATGTGGTCCTGATGGCTTCATCTGACCGGGATCTTCAGCTCTCGCTGGATCGGTTCGCAGCCGAGTGTGAAGCGACCAGAATGAGAATCAGCACCTCCAAGTCCGAGTCCATGGTTCTCGCCCGGAAAAGGGTGGAGTGCCATCTCCGGGTTGGGGAGGAGACCCTGCCCCAAGTGGAGGAGTTCAAGTACCTAGGAGTCTTGTTCACGAGTGAGGGAAGAGTGGATCGTGAGATCAACAGGCGGATCGGTGCGGCGTCTTCAGTAATGCGGACGTTGTACCGGTCCGTTGTGGTGAAGAAGGAGCTGAGCCGGAAGGCAAAGCTCTCAATTTACCGGTCGATCTACGTTCCCATCCTCACCTATGGTCATGAGCTTTGGGTCATGACCGAAAGGATAAGATCACGGGTACAAGCGGCCGAAATGAGTTTCCTCCGCCGTGTGGCGGGTCTCTCCCTTAGAGATAGGGTGAGAAGCTCTGCCATCCGGGAGGAACTCAAAGTAAAGCCGCTTCTCCTTCACATCGAGAGGAGCCAGATGAGGTGGTTCGGGCATCTGGTCAGGATGCCACCCGAACGCCTCCCTAGGGAGGTGTTTAGGGCACGTCCAACCGGTAGGAGGCCACGGGGAAGACCCAGGACACGTTGGGAAGACTATGTCTCCCGGCTGGCCTGGGAACGCCTCGGAATCCCCCGGGAAGAGCTAGACGAAGTGGCTGGGGAGAGGGAAGTCTGGATTTCCCTGCTTAGGCTGTTGCCCCCGCGACCCGACCTCGGATAAGCGGAAGATGATGGATGGATGGATGGATGGATATACATATATATATATATATATATATATACACATGCACCTGGGGATAGGTTGATTGGCAACACTAAATTGGCCCTAGTGTGTGAATGTGAGTGTGAATGTTGTCTGTCTATCTGTATTGGCCCTGCGATGAGGTGGCGACTTGTCCAGGGTGTACCCCGCCTTCCGCCCGATTGTAGCTGAGATAGGCGCCAGCGCCCCCCGCGACCCCGAAAGGGAATAAGCGGTAGAAAATGGATGGATGGATATATATACACAATGAGTTGACACTTTGATTCATATAGTCTTTTTCTGTCTGGCTGAAGGATCGTCTTCGTGCCCATACCACCCTTACAGTGGCATATAGATTTCGTAAAAATGGCTGGTTTGATTGTATCCCTCAAGTCCCTATGGGTTGTGATCCCTCTTTGAAAAAACTTGCAAATTCTTCTGAAGCATCTAATTCTTTCATGGTCTGCAGGTTTCAGCACTTTGAATTTAATGCTCTTTAATGCAACTTAAAACAAATTTTACGACTGCATATTACAATTACATATAGTCAAAAGTCGTATGGACAAAATTGTAAGCATTTGACAATCATAATGTTGAATAGTAACTGTGGCCAAATTAAGCACTAATGTTATAACATACAATGTAAGTAACACTCTCAAACACAATTAGCATATTTTCAATAGTATTTTGTACCATTGTATTAGTAAGGTGAATAACTTCATTATCCTCAATAGGTAAACAAACGTCAAAATAAAATGGACTCAATAAGTATTCGCAAAAAATTGCATTTAAATACATTTTGAAAATCCTGAAGTGCAGTTTTTCCCACCAATTGGAAAAACTGGGTCAAGTGGTTTGATTTTTTGTTTTTGTGTTGCCAATTGTTATTGCATGATTTTTTTAAATGCCTCTGAACGTCGTATTCAGTTCTTTTTAATGCCCTTTGAGGCCTGGATTTTCGCAAAATCTATTTAATAACTTTTAATGCTTTTTAAGGACACAAAGAAACACTGCCGTCATTTTACAAATGGAGATTGTGATGACTAAGGCATACCTATGGGTATCGTTTACAATTGATATAATACCCATGCAAAAATGCTACCCAAATTGGTACGGACACACAAAGTGTTATTTTAGGGCGGTTTTCAACTATTTTTTTATAGAAGTGCTCATAATGGACAATCAGTCGACTGTGAGCAAAATATTTTGCATTGTTTGTCTTTTTGGGAGTTAGCATTTGACAGGGTGGTCTGGTGTAAATGTAGATAATGGGTCTCTCATTGTAAAGTCCTTTGAGTCACTCGAGAAGAAGCGCTATATAAAATACTGTATAGTTCAATACACTTCATAACTTGCCTCTGGGCGACGTCATTAAAGGGCAACTTTCTTTGTAATTTTGCCTATCATTCACTGTCGCTATGAGAGACGACAACACAATTCTTTTTTAGGACTCTAAAGGTTTGAAAAAATAACGCTTGCAAGATGCGGTTAGTCACCGTTGTTGCTTTCAAAGCCCTCTAAAAAAATTCTAAACCCTCCATTAGCGTTTTATGTATAACCTGCAAGGATACGTTCATAACAATGTTTAATATTTACCATAGTTTGATCATTTAATCATTACGCGAGTGTGTTCTAATCGTGGCATACTTAGTAATAGACTAAAAAGATGGCTATTTTTGGACAAATAATGATTCACAGTCTTATCTTTTTGAAGCTGAATATAGGGAGGATAGACTGCTGCTTAACGAGCACGGAGTGAGTGGAGAATGTTGGGGCAGACGGAGGCCGAGAGAGTCAGGACTGGCGTGACTTGATGCTTAGGAGCTTGGAGCCAAGCTATGCCGACAGAAATGGGATTACATACCCAAAATCAACTGGAAAAAGACATCCCAGGCCAGCTTGACCAGACAGACAAATGTCCATCGAGTGAGTCACTATATGATTGATCATAATGTAAAGTGCTTTGAGTCACACAACAAAAAGAGCTAAATAAATATACTTCAATACACTTCATAACTTGCCACTGAGCGACGTCATTAAAGGGAAACTGCACTTTCTTTGGAATTTTGCATATCCTTCACTTTCGTCATCATTCACACGTCTTGTTTAGAATTGTACAGATAAAAAAAATGCTTGCAAGATGGGGTTAGTTACCGTTGTCGGCTTCAAAGCCCTCTAAAACAACTTCAAAACCCTCCATTGCCGTTTTATGTACACACTGCGAGGATACGTTCATAACAATATGTAATATGTTCAATATTTACCGTAGTTTGGTTATTTAATCATTACGAGAGTGTGTTCTACTCATGGCATACTTGGTAATAGACTACAATGATGGTTATTTTTTGACAAATAAGGATTCACAAGCTTATCTTTTTAAGCTTAATATAGGGAGGATAGACTGCTGCTTAGCGAGCACGGAGTGAGTGGAGAATGTTGGAGCAGGAATGGCGTGACTTGATGCTGTGACTTAGGAGCTTGAAACCAAGCTATGTCAACATAAATTGGAGTGCATACCCCAAATCAACTGGAAAAAGACATCCCTGGCACGCTTGACCCATACTTGCCAACCTTGAGATCTCCGATTTCGAAAGGTGGGGAGCGTGGCGTGGTCGGGGGCGTGGTTAAGAGGGGAGGAGTATATTTACAGCTACAATTCACCAAGTCAAATATTTCATGTATATATATATATATTTATATATATATATATATAAAAGAAATACTTGACTTTCAGTGAATTCTAGCTATATATATATATATATATATATATATATATATATATATATATATATATATATATATATATATATATATATATATAATAAATACTTGAATTTCAGTGTTCTTTTATTTACACATATACACACTCATAACACCTATCTACTCATTGTTGAGTTAAGGGTTGAATTGTCCATCCTTGTTTTATTCTCTGTCACTATTTTTCTAACCATATGCATGTACAGTAGATGGCAGTATTGTCCTGTTTAAGAGTGTCACAACATTGACTGCTGTTGTTGTGTGTTGTTACCACGCTGGGAGGACGTTAATGAAACTGCCTAACAATAAACCCACATAAAAACCAAGAACTCGCCCTCGATCATTCTACAGTTATAACATCATTGGGCAGACACGTTGTTTATATTGTGGGAAAGCGGACGTGAAAACAGGCTGTCCTCACTCAGGTCCGCATGGAGCTGGAGGGGGCGTGGCCTCCAGCTGCGCCTGAATTTCGTGAGTCTCCCGGAATATCCGGGAGGGTTGGCAAGTATGGCTTGACCAAACGGACAAATTTCCATCGAGTGAATCATATGTGAAACTTTCGCACCATTTCCAAAGTTTGCAGACATGTCAAGGGACGGATAAGACTCTGACAAGAGTATGTCCTCATGATTTCGCAGGTAGATTTGAGGATGAAATGCTGCAGCACGAGCAAATGTTAACACAAAGCATGAACAAACCACTACTACTGTTTGTACTGTAAAAATACATGTAACTCAAACTTTACACAAAACTAGAACTTTACATACATTGTACAGTGTTCCCTTCTTACACATCCTTCACTGCGGTCCCAGTACTAAGCAGATTTTACAGCAGCTTTGAGTAGGTTCAAGTTTCATGTTGGTGTATAAAGTGTTTTAGGAGCAAAGGAAGTGTCAATAGGTGTGTATGAAAGCTGTGTGGAGGGCTTATAAGGTGTTCAGTGCATATAATATTTAAATCATAAAATAAATAGCTTCCCTACTTGGCGGAAATTCACCTACCACATGGGTGTAACCCAAACGATAATTTAGGAGAAGTGTACAAGGCATTCTGGATGGCGACCCCCCCTAACACCAGAAGTGGTATACAAATTATAGGTGCTGGTACCCAGATTCTTGGTTCAAATCAAACAAGTGCACTTCTGTTAAGCTTGATGAGTCAGCGTTAACAAGTGACGTGCAGCAACGATGGCAGTTACAGGTATCCATACTGATCTTAGTATTTTCATCAAGAGTAGAAAACAGTTTCATTCCATCAATAAAAATGTTGGTGTGATCGGAGATGCAGGCTGTTCAGGTGGTAAAAAAAACATGTAGTGCCATTTTACAGTTTTCGGGTTTTCCGATTCAATTATTCCTGGACTATAAGTCGCTAATTTTTCACAACACTTTGAACCCTGCGATTTATACAATGCCGTGGCTAATCGATTACTTTTTCCGTGTTCACAGGCTTCACATGCCGCCAATAGATTTATCCTTGTCACATCAGACAAATGAAATTGCTCACATTAATTCATACGCATGTACACAATCATTCACATTGGCCATTATACACTCACCCTCATTAGAGACACACCTAAATACACAAGACGCAGCCCCAAAGGCGATTAACCTGGCCATCACGTAAATCGAACAGAATGAAGTCACAAGCCCAGAAGTGTAAGCGCAAATTAGACCGAAAAAAAGAAGACGACCCCAGCAGCCACGTGTAAGAGAGAAGGACGAAGACCGTGCTAAACAACCTTTCCGGTAGACTACTTTATGCCGTGTTACAGGCACTGTCTTTTGTTTATTTTGTGCATGAACACAAGTGCCTGGGTAAATATTTCATGTTTCACCTGCGGCTTAATACATGTACAAAATAAAATGTGTCTCTTTGCTGAAAAGCATCCCCAAAGTATGATGTTCCACCCCCGTGCTTCACTGTAGGTGTGGGGTTCCTGGGATGATACAAATTCTTCTTTTTCCTCCAAACCCGACAAGTGGAGTTTATACCAAAAAGCTCTATTTTGGTCTCACATGACATACAAATTATAGGTCCCATGACTCCTCTGGATCATCCAGATTGCCATTTGCAAACTTTAGACGGGCCTGGACATGAGCTGACTTAAGTGAAGTGAAGTGAATTACATATATAAGCAGGGGAACCTTCTGCGCGATGCATGATTTTAAAGCACTACACCGTAGTGTTCTACTGATAGTAGCCTTGGAAACAGTGGTCCCAGCTTTTTTCAGGTCATTCACCAGCTCCTGCCGTGTAGTTTTTGGGCTGATTTCTCACTTTTTTTTTATCATGAGTGATGCCCCACGAGGAGAAATCTTACATGGAGCCCCAGTTAGAGGTAGATTAGCAGTCATGTTTAGCCTTTTCCATTTTCTAACAATTGCTGAAACAGTTGATCTATTCTCACCAAGCTGCTTCCCAATTGTCCAATGGCCTTTTCCAGCTTTGTGGGGTTCTACAATTTTGTCTCTGGTCTTTTTTAACCGTTCTTTGGTCTTGACCCATGGTTGTAGTTGGACCTTGACTGACTGTGGGCTGCACATGTGACTTTAATGAGCTCAATGGGGTGGTGGGTGAGTGATTAGTTGTGGGGTAAAGGTGGACTTTTTTAAGGTAGACTGACAGCTCTTTCAGGGTCATATTCTTGCTGATTCTTATGTGTGCAAATACTTATGAACCCCAGTAACATACAATTAAATCATTAAAAAATAATTCACAGTGATTTTCAGATTTTTCAAATACGTTTGTGGATTGATGTGCCACTGTATTTATATCAGTTAGATTTTTAGAATACGTACTCGTGCTTCGTTTGCGGAGAGCTAATTTGTGTCATATAGCTCCCATAGTACCCTGCTAGCATTAGCCGGTGCTGACCAGGTATGTTAGTGCACGCAACGGTAACGATGGTGATAAACACCACTCTGAAGTAATTAAGCGGTTAAATGTTCTATTTATTTGAAGCAGTACCTTGTTAGACCTCTCGTTGACAATGATACAAAGTCCGCCTTTGTGTGTTTACCCTGCTTGGAAGTCCCGGTCAGCCATGAGCAGTATAATGTTTCGATCTAGAAGGCTGAGCAAGGCATTTTGTTGTGTCAGACAAAGTTAAAGTTACAGAACCAATAATTGTCACACACACACTAAGTGTGGTGAAATTAGTCCTCTGCATTTGACCCATCCCCCTGTTCAACCCATAGGAGGTGAGGGGAGCATTGGGCAGCATCAGTGGCCGTGCCCGGGAATCATTTTTGGTGATTTAACCCCCAATTCCAACCCTTGATGCTGAGTGTCAAGCAGGGAGGTAATGATTCCCATTTTTATAGTCTTTGGTATGACGATCTCAGGGCGGATACTAACCACTAGGCCACTGAGTAGTGGCAAGCATTTCCTGATATGTCTTGAAAAACCCAGCACTTAGCGTAGTTGGGTTATTTTGTTGTCCAGGGAGCAACATCCAAGTCTTTAGTATATTTCGCCCTTTTCTGCAAAGGAAAACACTTCCCGGAATGTTTCCGTGCTTTGTATTGCCACTCCTTTGTCCTCAGTAGCGGTATTGTGCTCAGAGCACTTTTGAGTTGGAATGAAAGAGTAACGGTTGCTCGATGATTTCAGCAAAGTTTAACTTTGTACACTTTTTTCTGCAGGCTTTAGAGCGTTTTCTTCAGTCAGTACTCTGGAATGACCTACCGGTAACAGAGATGCTACCTCAGTAGAAGCATTTAAGTCCCACCTTAAAACTAATTTGTATACTCTGGCCTTTAAATAGACTTCTTTTTAGACCAGTTGATCTACCTTCTCCCTTTTCTGCTCTGTCCCCCTCTCCGGAAGAGGTACTAGCTGTTCCAGGTCGGGATCATGGGTGGACCATTCCTCAATGCAACAGTTGGTGACGTCTCTGCGCCCCGACTTGTCTTCATGCAAGATGATCCTCTGCTGTTCTCCCAATGGACTGGACTATCACATTATTAATCGTATCCACTCGGCATCTATTGCACCGGTCACCCATCTGCGGTCCCTTGGATGTTGTTATGGCTTGTGCAGCCCTTTGAGACATTTGTGATTAAGGGCTATATAAGTCAATTTTGATTGATTGATTTTTCCGCCTATCTCGCACTAGATTTAGCCAACGGTAAATCTATAAATCATTGTGTTTACTGGTAAATGTCTATTGGGCTCCGAGCACAGGCCCCTCTTGCCGACGTTGGGCCATTAACCGACGAGTCTGTTTCAGACTGTTTGAGTTAAAACATGCACAAAGGTGGTCTGCTGTGGGTCATTTTGTAGGACTCTAGCCGTGCTCCTACTGTTCCCCATTGCACAAAGAAGTAGATAGCAATTGTGCGGTTGTGTTTGCTTTCTGTGTCCCCACACCACCCCAAAAAAAAAGTTAGAATGCTACCCTTAGCATGCTAATGTTAGCCAATGTTAACAGTTAGTATTTGTCACATACAAAGTCATATGACTGAGTTGTATGGCAACAAACTTGGATTAAAAATTTAACTTGCTAATGTTAACATGCTAGCATGCTAATGTTATCGTGTTAACAGTTAGCATTTGTCACATACAAAGTCTTATGACTGAGTTAACTTGCTAATGTCAAAATGCTAGCATGCTAATGTTACCATGTTAACAGTTAGAATTTGTCAAGTACCAAGCTATAGGACTGTCAAAATTACCTGAACAAGTTAGCATGTTAACATTAAAACTGGTATCTCCTCCATGCTTTTCACGCTGCAAGGACACGCACTAAATCTTGCACACAGCAAGTATTATTGCATTAACTGTAAACTGTACTACCTAAGGAACTTCTGTGGGTTGCAGACACCTTCTCGTGCTACTTCTAGTGGTGAGGGCACTGAAAAAATGCAAAAATGACAAAAATTCAGCCGGAGAGAATAAGGACAGGGCAATATTCTGTGGCCAATACCCGCAGCTATCAGTCGTTTATATGGGCTGTCTTACTATTGCCGAAGTGTGGTTGACCTGAAGTTACATTATAATAATCATGTCTTCTTAGTCTTTGGAAAAAAAAGTAAACAAAGCATTTACTGTGATTATTTCCCCCCCCAAAAAATAGGCCATTTATAGCATAACATATTAAAGTTATTGTTGTATAACTAATATTGTAGAAATTATGTTATGATTGTGCATCTTTTTCTGACTGTGCTTTCTCTATTTTAGTCTGAGTAGAACTGATTATACCTTTATGTGTGCTGTAGAGGGCAGCAAAAGTTACAACAAAGAAGGAAGTAGAGTATTTCCCAGCATTAACCAGGTGAGGGAAGGCCCTTTTGGTGTCCCGGTAACGACGAAGGCACTGGATGAATCTGAACCAAGCAGGAAGACAGTGAATCACCGCACGGACGCCATAGGAGTAGGAATTACACACATCGTTACCTGGATAGGAGTGACAATTGAATTTGGTCACAATACATTTTTTTGTCAACAATATTTGTTTTTGAGATAACAGCCTCACCTTCACCCCTGATTAGCCCATCGTGTTTTTTCCAGTCGAGTTCAAAACTGTAAAAACAGATCATGTACTCCATATCCAGGAGAACAACCCCCAAAGAGTTCAAC
>NC_084638.1:22043052-22065552 GCF_033978795.1 Nerophis ophidion | reverse complement strand
GTATGCTGCCTGCAAATTTTGTAGATCAGACATCTCCATTGAACACGGTGGCCGAATGGATATACTCATTCATGAACGGATTACTTATATATGTATATATATACACATATATACATACATACATATATATATATATATATATATATATATATATATATATATGTATGTATATATATATATATATATATATATATATATATATATATATATATATATATAAATGTATATATATATATATATATATATATATATATATATACATATATATATATATATATATATATATATATATATATATATATATATATATATATACATATATATATATATACAATAAATACTTGAAAATATATAAACCCCCCCATCTCTCGAATTCGGAGGTCTCAAGGTTGGTAAGTATGCTTAGCAGACGTTCTGCCAGTTGCAAATTGAGCAAGTTCTTTGTGTCTTTGGCGAGTTTAGTTCCCTTTCTGTTACTTGGCAGTAATGTGGCATGTTCAATTTTGTCCAAAAAAAAAAAAAAACACCAGTGAAGACTGTTGCTTTTATTCCGTCACGTGACTTCTTCCTGGAAGTGAAAAGCAGTGGTGGTCGACCAAGCATACAAATTATTAGAAACTCAAGACTACGGCTGTTTGAGGTTTAAACACATTTGTGTTCAAACCTCAAAGCAAGCAGCGCACAAACTAAATCCAAAAGAGGCTTCCTTAAAAAAGCAGATATGAGCAAAATAAATCTAATTATGCAATGGAATAGATCCCTGTACTTTATGCAAAAATATATAATCTGTCGGTCGCGTTCCCAGACATATGGAACTACTGTGGCTTATATATATATATAGCCATTTTACGCGACAAAACAGATGAAAAGTTGGAAAAGCATGGAGGTCTACAACTTCTTTGTATGTGGCTGGGTCAAGGACATTCGTATCAAGACTCTCCCGGATAAATATGCATCGTTTTTGCTCGTATAAGGTTGCATTTCGCGTCTATTGCACGTGCCGTTTATAAGTAGGGTGATTTTAAATATGTCATTGTGTATGTGCTGAAAGATTAATTTATGATTGTTTATCAAAATATAACTACGGATGTCTACATTTTATACTTATGATGACTGATTCATTTATGATTGCTTATCAGAATATAACTATAGATGTCAACAGTATGTACAGTTGTGATCAAAATTATTCAACCCCCACACAATTTTGGTGTTTTAGCAAGTTTGACATTTATTCCGTATTTTGTTTATAGTCATATCAAATAAAGATGTGTCAAATAGACAAATGCAACTTAAATTGTAACACTGTATTTGACAAAATACCAAAAAAGTACATTTTTCTTAATATCTCATTGACAAAATTATTCAACCCACTAGTTACATGCATATTTAGTACTTAGTAGAACACCCTTTGGCAGTAATGACATCCTTCAAACGTGATACATAACCGGACACAAGCTTCTTGCAACCATCTACAGGTATTTTAGCCCATTTCTCTTGGGCAAAGGCCTCCAGTTCATTCATATTCTTGGGCTTGTGTGCTGCAACTGCCTTCTTCAAGTCCCACCACAGGTTTTCTATAGGATTTAGGTCTGGTGACTGTGAAGCCCACTCCAGAGTCTTCCAGCCCTTCTTCTGCAACCACTCTGATGTTGATTTGGAGGTATGCTTGGGATCGTTCTCCTGTTGGAAGGTCCAACGTCTCCCAAGCCTCAGCTTTGTCACTGACTTCATGACATTTGCGGCTAATATATCCTGGTAGGAAATAGAATTCATAATGCCTTGAACGTGCTGGAGATTCCCGGGACCTGAGGCAGGGAAACAGCCCCAGAGCATGATTGACCCCCCACCATGCTTAACAGTAGGCAAGGTGTTCTTCTCATTGTAAGCTTCATTTATTTTTCCTCCAGACATAACGTTGATTCATAGGCCCAAAAAGTTCCACTTTTGTCTCATCACTCCATAGAACATTTTCCCAAAACCTTTGGGGCTTGTCCAGATGATTTTTGGCATACTGGAGTCTATTTTCTTGTGCCTGGTAGTCAGAAGTGGGGTGCGCCTGGGAGTTCTGGCATGGAAGCCTTCATCTCGTGGTGCGGATGAAACCTGCGTTCCCCCCTCTGCAATGTCCTGTTGTAGTTCCTCAGCTGTTACCCGGGGGTTTTTCCCCACTGTACGCTACAAATACCGGACAGCAGTTGCACACAGCATCCTCTTTCTACCACGCCCAGGTAGTGTTTCAACTGTGCCTTTTGCTTTAAACTTGCGAATTATACTCCCAACTGTGTCTCTTGGAATGTGTAATGTCTTTGCTATTTTCTTATGTGCATATCCTTTCTTATGAAGAGAAAGTACCTCCTCTCTTGACTTTTTTGACCACTCCCTGGACTTCACCATATTGCAAATACACCATTGACCATCTACAAGAAGCTGAGCATCACAGTCTTTTTCAATCAGTTTAATTGTTCCTCGTTATGGTTCTAATCACATCTACAGGTGTTTTCAACACCTGATTGAAAATACCTTATTCAAATTCTGTTCTTAAGAGTTATGATCTTCAAGGGGTTGAATAGTTTTGTCAATGAGATATCAAGAGAAATGACACTGTTTGGTATGTTACAAAATATAATGTTGTGATTCAACTTGCATTATTCTATTTACCGTATTTTTCGGACAATAAGTCGCAGTTTGTAAAAAAAAAATACATACATACATATATATATATATATATATATATATATATATATATATATATATATTTTTTTTTTTTTTCAATCCCCTGATGCTGAGTGCCAAGCAGGGAGGCAATGGGTCCCATTTAGTTTTTCTTTTTACAGTCTTTGGTATGACTCGGCCGGGGTTTGAACTCCCAACCTACCGATCTCAGGGCGGACACTCTAACCACTTGGCCAAAAATGCCATTATTCCCACCTTTTAGGACAACAGAAAGGGAAACTGCTGCTGCTGATGTGTTTGTCCATTGACTTAAACGTGCAGATCCCTAAAACTGGCATTCGGTTCAATCTTTATCAGAAAGACCATTAGAAGTCTCTTACAGTACTATATCCTGTTAATACTAATATTTTAGCTTCTTTTTTAGTCATGCATTTTGCTTTTCTTTCTAATGATTATTATTTTTCATTTTATTTTATTTATACATTTGCCAAGAAAAAAGAGTTGTCTGCTTGAAATGGCCCACGAGCCACACTTTGGAAGCCCCTGCTTTGATGTCTCTGTTCAGGATTGAGCAGTGACATGACGTAAACTGCTAACAACCAAAATTCTACTTAGCTTTTTAGCTTCCCATCGCAAGCAAAAATTGTCATTTTAAGAGAGAATGAGCGTGTTTTGCAACTGAAAATAATGTATGTGTTACAACAGGAGGATTTTTTGGGCCGGTGGAGCGAAGCCAACCACTTTGGTACACTGCTCACACAAACCAATGCTCCTCATCCCACAAATGCATGTTCCTCAAAAATAGGTCACTATAAAATTGTGGTAAAAGCTTTCAAAAAGGTTTCATTTGCAATATAGCACTGTTAAAACATTGAAATAATCTACTTAATGGAATTGCTGCATGTACCGTAATTTCCGGACTATAAGCCACTACTTTTTTCCTACGCTTTGAACCCGGTATGGCTAATTTATGGATTTTTCTTTGCTAAAGGCTGTAATGCAAAGAGTTTAAAAAAAAAAAAAAAGCAAAAACACTGAACAATTGTTTGTTCTATGGAGCCATCTTTAGGACAGGTTCGCTCTTCTGTTTAGAGCTTCCAACCGGAAGTACTAGTGCCGTTCCATCTTCTAATCATCCATAGCGTTTCTACTCGAATGGATTCTTCATTCATCACTCCAAGCAACGTTTATAAGTTTTACAGTATAACTAATACAATTCAAACCTAATAAACCGTCTCATGAGTGATGTCTGTAGGAGTGTTTTCATGCATATCTGTAAGTGCTATCGTAGTATAATTAAGCTTACGTCTTTAGCCTTAGCTAATATGCTAAAATGTTTAAGAGTATTTGCGTTAGTATTACTAATGGTATTCTTTTTTATATTGTTTCAGTTTCGTAAATTTGCCAAAACGTCACCGTCACAAAGTATGTAAATAAACATTTACAATTTTTTTCTGTGTTAATAACTATTTTCCCAAAGTATATATCTGCGGGTAATAGTCATTTGCTGCTCATATACGGAAAATAGTTTTTCCCTTTTCAAATTTAGTGGCTGCGGCTTATATATCGGTGTGCTCTATAGTCCAGAATTTACGGTACATGTTAATGTTATTCTCTAATATCCGTAAAAATGTCCGTCCTCATATCTTGCTAATTTACTCAATTTTATTTAAGATTTCAGAGCAAAGGTCACATTTACAAACTAGACTGTTCCGCATGTCCCTTCAACCCAAGATTTCTTGGGAGATTCTCTGTGTACATGTGTGTTCAAACCTCAAACAGATGTTGATGGGATAGGTTATTCCTGGGGTTGAGCTCAAATATAAGCACATGGTTGACTCCTGCTTGTCTCCATCCATAGGTGTTAATACCTATAACATATTTAAAAGAAAATAAGAAAGATGTGAGAAGACTGGAAGACAGGTTTCTCGACATTTAAAGGTTCAAAACTCTCATCGAAGGTCCTTACAAAACACATTTTCAATGCAATGCTTATGAATGATAAGGAACAAAATGTTTGTTTTGTCTATGGAAACACAAAATATACACATTATAATAATTATCATACACAGCCAAACATTGGTTATGGGGGGGGTCTACCTTAGTACGGTATACGATTGTACTTCATCAATATCCAGCTGTAATATCCACTTCTTGCTGCTGATATCCAAACATGAGTAAACTGTGTGGATGTGCGGTTTTGAAGAATCCATTTCTCCCAAACTATCAGCATGTCTCTCCTTTCTTTCTTTGAGTAGTACTTAATCAATACCCAGTTTTGCATCCTGTTCCAGGAACCGCGATGGGCGAGCTACTTGGAAAATGTAAGCAACACGTTACTATAAATAAATGTAGCTCAGCTGGATGGGAAGATATCTCCAGAGAATTGTAGCAAGCTAATCTACAAACTAAACGGCAAAAGGAGCTTGCTCCATCAAAGCTACATTTACGGGCATTCATATCTATTGACCCACAATTTTAATGTAACTCCATCCATTCATCCATCCATCCATCTTCTTCCGCTTATCCGAGGTCCAGGGAAGCCAAAACTTTCCTCTCCCAAGCCATTTCGTCCAGCTCTTCCCGGGGGATCCCAAGGCATTCCCAGGCCAGCCAGGAGACATAGTCTTCCCGAAGTGTCCTGGGTCTACCCCATGGCCTCCTACCGGTTGGACGTGCCCTAAACACCTCCCTACGGAGGCGTTCGGGTGGCATCCTGACCATATGCCTGAACCACCTCATCTGGCTCCTCTCGATGTGGAGCAGCAGCCGCTTTACTTTGAGCCCCTCCCGGATGGCAGAGCTTCTCACCCTAAGTGAGAGCCCCGCCACCTGGCGAAGGAAACTAATTTTGGCCGCTTGTACCTGTGATCTTGTCCTTTTGTTCATAACCCAAAGCTCATGACCATAGGTGAGGATGGGAACATAGATCGACCAGTAAATTGAGAGCTTTGCCTTTCAGCTCAGCTCCTTCTTCACCACAACGGATCGAAACAGCGTCCGCATTACTGAAGACGCCGCACCGACCCGCCTGCCCATCTCATGATCCACTCTTCCCTTACTCGTGAACAAGACTCCTAGGTACTTGAACTCCTCCACTTGGGGCAGGGTCTCCTCCCCAACCCGGAGATGGCATTCCACCCTTTTCCGGGAAAGAACCATGGACTCGGACTTGGAGGTGTTGATTCTCATCCCAGTCGCTTCACACTCGGCTGCAAACCGAACCAGTGAGAGCTGAAGATCCTGGACAGATGAAGTCATCAGGACCACATAATCTGCAAAAAGCAGAGACCCAATCCTGCAGCCACCAAACCGGATCCCCTTAACGCCTTGACTGCGCCTAGAAATTCTGTCCATAGAAGTTATGAACAGAGTCAGTGACAAAGGGCAGCCTTGGCGGAGTCCAACCCTCACTGGAAACGTGTCCGACTTACTGCCGGCAATGCAGACCAAGCTCTGACGCTGATCTTGCAGGGAGCGGACCTCCACAATCAGACAGTTCGATACCCCATACTCTCTGAGCACTCCCCACAGGATTTCCCGAGGGACTTGGTCAAATGCCTTCTACAAGTCCACAAAGCACATGTAGACTGGTTGGGCAAAATCCTATGCACACTCAAGGACCCTGCCAAGGGTATAGAGCTGGTCCACAGCTCCACGACCAGGACGAAAACCACACCGTTCCTCCTGAATCCGAGGTTCGACTATCCGGCATAGCCTCCTCTCCAGTACAACTGAATAAACCTTACCGGGACGGCTGAGGAGTGTGATCCCACGATAGATGGAACACACCCTCCGGTTCCCCTTCTTAAAGAGAAGAACCACCACCCCGGTCTGCCAATCCAGAGGGACCGCCCCCGATGTCCACGCGATGCTGCAGAATCTTGTCAACACAGCATCCAGAGCCTTAAGGAACTCCAGGCGGATCTCATCCACACTCAGGGCCTTGCCACCGAAGAGCTTTTTAACTACCTCCGCAACTTCAGCCAAAGAAATAGAAGAGCCCACCACAGATTCCCCAGGCAGTGCTTCCTCATAGGAAGACGTGTTGGTGGGATTTAGGAGGTCTTTGAAGTATTCCCTCCACCGATCCACAACATCCGCAGTCGAGGTCAGCAGAACACCATCCCCACCATGGCTTTTCCATGGCTTCCCCGAAATCCTCCCATGTCCGAGTTTTTGCCTCCGCGACCGCTGAAGCCGCACACCGCTTGGCCTGTCGGTACCTGTCCGCTGCCTCCGGGAGTCCTATGAGCCAAAAGAACCCGATAGGACTCCTTCAGCTTGACGGCATCCCAACAAGTTCTAGGATTACCGCCACCACAGGCACCAACTACCTTGCAGCCACAGCTCCAATCAGCCGCCTCGACAATAGAAGTGCGGAACATGATCCACTCGGACTCAATGTCCAACACCTCCCTCGTGACATGTTCAAAGTTCTTCAAGAGGTGGGAATTGAAACTCTCCCTGACAGGAGACTGCGAGACGTTCCCAGCAGACCCCCCGAATATGTTTGGACTTTCCATGTCTGTCTGGCATCCTCCCCCACTATCACAGCCAACTCACCACCAGGGGGTGATCGGTAGAAAGCTCCGCCCCTCTCTTCACCCGAGTGTCCAAAACACAAATCCGATGACACAACTACAAAGTCGATCATGGAACTACGGCCTACGGTGTCCTGGTGCCAGGTGCACATATGGACACCCTTATGTTTGAACATGGTGTTTGTTATGGACATTCTGTGACAAACACAAAAGTCCAATAACAAAACACCACTCGGATTCAGAACCGGGCAGCCATTCTTCCCAATCAAGCCTCTCCAGGTTTCACTGTCATTGCCAACATGAGTGTTGAATTCCCCCAGTAGGACAAGGGAATCACCCGGGGAAACACTTTCCAGCACTCCCTCGAGTGTATCCAAAAAGGGTGGGTACTCTGAACTGCTGTTTGGTGCGTAAGCACAAACAACAGTCAGGACCCGTCCCCCCCACCCGAAGGCAGAGGGAAGCTACCCTCTCGTCCACTGGGTTGAACTCCAACGTGCAGGCTTTGAGCCGGGGGGGCAAAATGAATGAGCCAGCCCGTTGCCTCTCACTGCCTGCAACGTCAGAGTGGAAAAGAGTCCATCTCCTCTCGAGAGAACTGGTTCCAGAGCCCTTGCTGTGCGTCGAAGTGAGTTTGATTATATCCAGCCGGAACTTCTCCACCTCGCGCACTAGCTCATGCTTCTTCCCCCCCAGCGAGGTGACGTTCCACGTCCCAAAGAGCTAGCATATGTAGCCAAGGATCGGACCGCCAAGTGTCCTGCCTTCGGCAGCCGCCCAACTCACAATGCACCCTCACACTGTCTCAGTTAATGTAACTGAGAGTGTATAAATTACTATTACCTATTTGTCATTTAGGTGTTACTACCTCTATGGGACCCCTCACCCCACTGTATGTAATTATATAGTTTGCCTTTTCTTAGGACCACCCCTATAATGTTAGTCATTTTCTCTACCTACATTAAAAAAAATCAGCATCTATCTATATGTTAACAAAAAAAATGACTTAAGTGTTGTTTGGGAAACAGTAAGTAATGGTTATGTGAAGTAAAACTTTTCATGAACTCACCTTAATGTGTGTTCCTAAATGTGTGTTCCACCTCTTAGATGAAGAGAGGAATTATGATTTTGGTTTACAGAGTAAACAACCAAAAACCAAGGTTTTGGGCATTGCTTTCTCTAAACATATACAATTTTCTTGACAGGCATTATTGTGGGTTTCCTGCATGTCGTCTTCATCACTAAAGAAAAATCTAATACGAGGGACAAAATTCCTTCGCCATTTTTAAGTGGGGTTTTTTTGTGATGGTCAGATTGAAGCATGTCTCTGTCTCTGACTCCCTCATTGTCATGTTATATGAGTGTATCCCTGTTATGATTTTGCTTCCTGGTTTTATTTTGCCTCTCATTGGCCAGTCTATAAAGTTTCCCCCTAACATTGGCCAATTGTGACACATCATACGAACACCAACCAATCATCATCGTTTTTCTCCGTATGCATGGATGTTCTCATTCTACCAGGTCGGTGTATTTTCGTCACAAATTTTCATTGGCCTAGATTTGCAGTCCATTTTCTCTCTTTGTTGCTTGTAGCTTTGATGTAAGATACCTCACTACATGGGTTAAAAATAGCTTAACTACAGGAAAATCTACTCGTGAAAAAAGTAGCTAAAGTACTGGCAAGCTGCTGGGAAATGTAGTCAAGTTACATAGCTTAGCTACATGAAGCTTGCTACTGCCCATCACTGTCCAAAACCTGACACAGACCTTGTAAACAAAAAATAAATGCAACAATAATAATAAATGCAACACTTTTGTTTTTTCTCTTATCTTTAATGAACTGAACTCTAATATCTCAAACTGTTTCTTTGAACAGGAAAACAGCTATCCGATACTGTTGCCAAATCTGTCTAAATCTGTTAGTGACCACTTCTTCTTTGTCAATAATGCTTCTCCCTCATAAGTGTGGCAGATTATGCTGACTGGACAGCATGGAAGCGCATTACAACATGTGCACTTTTTTCACACAGTACAATGCCAACGATGTTGCAAGTGTAGAGGGACTGCAGGAATGTCCACCAGAGCTGTTGGCCGTTAATCAAATATTATTTACCCCACCATTAGTCGTTTTTCAAGGTGTTTCACAGAATATTGCAGTACCTTTGACTGGCCTCACAACCAGACACTAAATCTAACCACACTAGCTGAAGACCTTCAAGTCCAGCATCTTTACTTCCAGGATCTTCTGAGACCTGCCACCCGGACACCTGCTGCAATAGTCGGTTTACATAACCAAATTTAGGCCAAAGCTGTCAGGAGAAACCATTTGAACTCCTCAAACATCTCAGAGCAGGATTGTTCCACTAATCAGCGTTCTTCTAATCAGTGTTTAAACCAAAGTCCCTGCAACTCATTAGTGCCTATCGTTTTTCTTTCTAGTATGTTGTTATAGAAAGACACAAGAAATAAGAAATAAACAAATTATCTCCGCATACTGCATTAGCAGCTGAGATTTTGAAGACAAAGATTTGTAAAGTGCGTTCAGCCAAACAGCCCTCATGAGTTCCCCAGGATGTTTTGAAAGTCTCACCTCGTTGCTAAGAAGCAAATTACGGTAGTTCCTATTGAACTTAACTTTATTTACCCAGGTAGATTTGGGTGAAAACAAAGGGGTATTTCATTTACCAGGGTACATTGAAAAGTTACTGCAGTGCAAAAAGATAGGAAAACAAGCTGGACGTACGTAATACGGGTCCCTAGCTGAAAAAATATATCAGTCTAAAACACGTTCATACCTACCATTGTGTTCCGTTTAAGTAAAATCACTTGATCAAGCATAGTGCAGCCACATTACAAAATAATAAAAGTACATATGATTAGTGCTGATATCATATCAGTTCAAGATCAAAATTGGCCAACTACAAATGGGCAATGTTGGCGTTAACACTCTTTTTATGTCTTTTTACGCACTGAAATCAGTCAGGACGCGCATTTCCAGATGTCCGCATGGATTTTTTTTTTATGTGACCGACCCTGCCTGCCAAAACTCCAGTTTGATTGTTTTTTTTTTATCGACTATCGCGTTCCACCGGTGTTTTGTTTTGATTATATTTGCCTGTGTTGTGCCAAAATGTGATTGCCTGCCAAAAATGTATCTCCTTTGCAGGAGCGCACACCGCTCGCTAAACCTGCATTGCTTGGCTTCTTCGTCTGTCCATAGCGGATTACTAGGTGTAAGACAAACACTTTATCTTCTTGGTTATTGTAACGTACATGTTTGACATTATTTAAGACTTTACCGTGTCAGGAAAATGACAGTTTGCCTTTTCTGTGGTATTAATGATATTTAAAGGACTGTTGTCAGTCCGATGTTGATGTGATAAAACCTCTTTCTTGTTTGAAAGATACATACAATTGTAACTGTTGTTTTTTCGTGCACATAATAAATATTTATAAAGTGTTTGGATGTATTAATTTAGGTAAAATTTTAATTAAATGTAAAATTGCTTGACAAACAGTGATTCAACGTAATATTTTGATATTGACACATCGCATATTTACACACGCATATTTTACTAGAATACCCTTATGAGCATTACATATACCAAAATCAAGTACCTATTGTACTTGTTGACATACCCTTTACAAAGCGAACATCTATTCAAACGACCACTTTGTTGCAGCCAAAAATGGATTTCAAGTAATATTTTGATACTGACACATCTTATCTCTGCATATTTTACAAGAATACCCTTATGAGCAGTACATATTACATATATCAAAATCAAGTATCTGCTGTACTGTTTACTTGTTGAAATACCCTTTAAATAAATTTTTGGCAGCAGCAAAGTGGTCGTTTGGGTAGATATTTGCTCTAAAAAGGGTATTTCAACAAGTAAACAGTACAGTAGGTACTTGATTTTGATATATGTGAAGCCCATAAGGGTATTCTAGTAAAATATGCAGAGAGGAAATGTGTCAGTGGCCCTCGTCAGCCAGAGAACTTTGCTTTTGGGGCGACAGCGGTAAAGTTTAGATCCATGAAGGAAAGAAGAAAGTTAATTAATGTTTATAACTGAATAAACTTACATATGCATAAAAATGTGTTTTCTTTTAAATTATTTTTATAATGACTTAAGTAACGTTTATGTCTATATTGTTTTTCCAAAACAATATAGACTGTGAGATATAACAGGATAATGCATACATTTATTTATTTTCAAAACGGTTACAAAAAAGTGGAACATCAAAAACTTACAGTGGAACCACATTTTTATGACTTCATGGGGTCCCTGGAACCCCATTTTGAAAATTGTATCGGAAGAGTAATAAGTTGTATCGCTACACTCCTAATTAGGGATGTAACGATATGAACATTGCATATCATGCTTATCGTGATCAAAACCATCACAATTATCATTAAAAACACATTGTTAGAAGAGCCACTATTTTGCATGTTTGTGGTTCTTCACTTTACTGATAGTATTTTAGTATTAGTATTTTATCGGTTTTAATGGCTTAACTTTTGTTGTTTTGGTTTGTATTGTATTGTAGCAATTTAAGATGTATTTAAACGAAAAGTGTGTAACAAATAAAGTATTTAATTATTTTTGACAGGCGTTGTGGCGTCCTACTCTGTTCGGCGGTCCTTGAACGCACCGTCAAAACACCTTTGTGTTGTATTCTTCTGAGTATGGAGGGATCACTTTGTGCTAAGAGAGCACAGCTTGTAGGTTCAATGTGCACAATTAAATTCTTAATTGCTCAGACAGTGACATATTATAAAGGTTTAGATTGGGGTATGTTGTTTTTTAATGTATTTTTCCCCCATGTTAGCATTTAAGGTAGCAAACAGGGGACAGTTAGTCTGTGAGTTTATGAAAGTGCAGTGATCAGTCACGGTGTTTCGATCATTTTAAATTAAAACGGTAAAACTATCTATCCGTTTCTTACCACTTCTAATTAAATAAAAAAAACAACTACCAATAATAACTGACTAACTAACTAAAATAACTAACATTATTCACTGGTAACTAAAAACAAAACAATGAAGATGAACCTTGTGTAACAACAACCAGAAAAGACAAAGTTTCAAATAATCACTGAAGACCCACAATGAATGATGTTGATTCATATGATAAGAGGAAGACACAGAGAGAGACAGAGAGTATTTACCCAAGAGGAAGAGGAATTCTATTAACAGGAAGCCACCTCTGTAGATCCTGACCATTGGCCAAAAGTCAGCAATTGGAAACATGACAGCTCCTAAAAAACAAAAATTAATGTATGACTTGAAAGATGAAGAAACAAATACAAATGTTTTTACTAGTGGTACATCAATGTTTGCTTCTGCATCAAACTGTTCGATAGTACAGTGGTCTCGGTTTGATACTGCTATAAATCAAAGAATCTGCAAGTTTATATTAACTTGATCAACAATTTGATAAAAATCTGCACTTGACTATTACGTCTTTGACTACATTGCCAGGACAGTAAAAAGTAAAAAAAACTGTACATCACAGAAAAACAATAACAGTGTGCAACAAAATGAAGATTGGCATTAAAATCATGTCATGGTACAAAAAATATCCACCAAAAATATTGTATGTTTTGTGTATGTGTGTATTTGTATTTATTTGTTGCAAAATAAATTGTTTCGGTGCCAACACAACTTTTTCTACAATGCTTTGGCTGTGTTTTGGCTCTATACAGAACTAGGGAGCTACCAATAAAACTACGGTACACCAATTTGATGCTTCTCTCTTCAGTGGAAAAGTCCAACTCCTCTCAAGAAATTCCATAATTTCATCAAGTAAAGGGTAGCCCGACTACGTGTGAACCTCTTAACCTCTTCCTTCCCTACCAAACAGGTGAACTTCCAAGGCACCTGCCCTGGACTGTCGACACACATTGCACCCTTATGCTTGATTTATAATCCTCATTGCTTTCAAACTGAACAGCTTCATGTATCGGAAATTAGTGATTTTGGTGTTCTTTGTAGATATTGGTAATTTGTGTCAAAACATACAATCTTGTCAATAAGTTCCAAGTGTGTTACACTTCTCTTAACCTGGGGTCCGCATCCTTAAAACTCAAATACAAATTAAAAAAGGAATAAATACGAGTATTAGAGTATCGTTTTTATATATGCAGGGTTTTTCCTGCATTCAAAATTGCGTGGCGGCTGCCCCCAGCCAGAGCGATTTATATCGCTCAACACAGCATAAAGCTACGGCTGTGTTGATTGAGCGATTGAAGTCCCTCTGCAGCAGCAACGTATTTCTGGAGAGGCGGAGCCGACGTTCCAACGGCGGGGAGGGACACGCTGCAGCCCTGCCCAAGATGGTGGCAAGGAGGCGAAGAATGCGGCTGACGCGATATAATTCAGGTGCGTGGATCGCGCACCGGCAGACAATTAACATTTCTCCTTACGCTGCATAAAAGGGGAGAAGGAGGAGAGATCGCGGCAGAAGGAGTTGGAGAGCCTACAGCAGAACGTGAAGAGCGAGAGCAACAAAGAGCGAAACACGAGCGCCGAAGACAGCAACGACGCGGCCGGCTGAAAGCGAGCAGGAGAGAAGGAGCTGAAAAGCGACCCGATCTGAAGAGAAAGCGTATTTGAAAAAAATAAAAGAGTCAAACCTGCTCAAAGCAAAATGTCCTTCCTTGGTGGTCAGTGGAACCCGAGCGACGACGGCTTAAGTCGTTCACAGTATTTTATCTGCAGTTGCGGCGTTGCGCCACTATAGAAGCGCTATATCGACAGCAGTGCACCGGAAAGACCTGTAGCAACTACCGAAAAAGAAACGGATCGAATAGTGTTTTTTTCTGCTACTTGGTGCAAAACGTTGACCGCCGTAACAAGCGGATTTCTGCCGTACGGAGCATAATACGGAGGGATCACTGGACTCCTACAGAACACTCCAGACTGTGCTGTGATCATTTTGTCTCTGGTAAGTGAACACAGCTTGTAGTGTTAGCTGTGTTTCCAACCTTTTCTGACTAATTATAGTAGATCGGTTGATTGAAGAATTTATTAGAAGTTTACATAGGATCAAGTAGAGTTTCATGACGGTACATAATGACTGGTACAAGGTCAACTAAAAGGAGTTACCCCGAGAAAGCATTACAAGCATGTCATGTTTATTTTAAAAAAGGTTTGCTCCATGTCAGAGTAACTTTTATGTTTTTACCATTGCAGATATGGCAGGCAAAATCAGCCACTACTTTAAAAAGCGATCTTGCGAGAAGAATAGTCAAAAGTCCAGGTGAAAAAGAGCAAATAAATTAACATAACAGGCAGTTAAAATGTAATAATTCATGGTGGTGACAACATGTGGAAATGTTTCTCCACAGAGCACATGGAGGCTGCTTCAGAATCATCGATGAGTGTCTCAAGCAAAAGTGGCCCCACCACACAAGCTATGAGCCCATCATTCTCGTATGCAAGCGCTTAGGCCACAGGTGTCAAACAAATGATCTGGCCCGCGACATCATTTTATCTGGCCCGCAAACGCCTGGAAATGACAAGGGTCAATTAAGTACTTAATATTTTTTCACTAAATGTAACAGATTTTCTTCATTGTGACAGAAAATATATTTGTTCTGCTTGAAATTGCATGCCTTTTCAAACTTTAACAGTATGCATCATCGCAACAAATATCACAGTATATTATACTTTCCATACATTTTTTGTCTAAATAAAAATAAATACTTAAATATCTGCTTGACTTAAGATTTTACAGCAAACCACACATCAAATGAAAGAAAATGACAATACAATTTGCTGTGTTCTTTACAGCATATTACTGTGAATTTTAAAAAGAACTAACATTTTTGGGCGTGCAAATTCTGGCGCAAGGTCAGGATTGTACCACCTATGCCTCAAGTTGAGCCAGGAAATACACTGATATGAGACAATCCTGACATAACATAACACATTATACTACAGGATAGCTAAGTGTATTGAGATGAACGTTTGCGTGTTTGTGTGAGGTAACAATAGTCCGAATAGGGGTTTCTTAAATATTGTGAAGTCTGATGAATGTGAGAGGAAAAAGGCTGTAAGGATTCAAATAGTCATACCTTCTCCCGACACTAAAAAGACAACTACAGTGAACAGTAGGCCATTATGCAGTTTAAAAGTGTGTGTGTAATACCTGTAATGACAACGGTGACCATTAAGACGAGGTACACTCCACAGTAAAGTCCAACTCGAAAGGTGGTCCAAGCAGGAGCCGGCTGAAAGAAGAGAGAAATGCTTTAACAAACATTTTAACGTAGCAGTAGAGTGGAAAAACAAATTGTCTAACACGCTTAATTGTGTGTTATTGTATCCATTTAACCATATCCAAATCGTATTTACAATCAAACACAGTTTAAACATATCAAAATGCCACAAACAGTCAGCCATTTTAAATATTCCGCTTTGAATACCTCCTCATCAGTCATC
The DNA here is from genome assembly GCF_033978795.1 of Nerophis ophidion. Lineage (NCBI taxonomy): Eukaryota > Metazoa > Chordata > Actinopteri > Syngnathiformes > Syngnathidae > Nerophis > Nerophis ophidion. Next base: position 22,049,883 of record NC_084638.1, on the reverse strand, counting down.
CTGGAAATACGCAAAAATTGGAAAGAGATGTGCTGTTTTTCATTCACAATCTTTATGTAAGACAAGAACACTTATGTTTGGCTTTACCCATGCATTCAAAGTCCTAAATAAATAAATACATAAAAAGTCTGCTAACAATGTAGTCAATGGGGGCTCTCTATTTTGCCAACAAAACCATCTAAATAACCATCCAAAACCTGCCAACAATACTCTTTATACATGTCGTGACCTGAATATTAACCAAAAAACACTCATCTGGATAACAGGAGGATTTAGCCTTGAATCTAAAAGTTGTTCATCTGTGACATTCAATTCATATACAGAGATGGAGACAAACACACACAACCAAAGACAGTATCCGCAGAAAGACTTTCCCTTGTTAACCATTTGTGTGCATCATGATTATTTCTTCATATAAACAGGAAGACATCCTATTACAGTGAGAGCAGACATTGTACAGTAGGATATTGTTTTATTATGTTGTAGTTTGTCTACCTTGTTTAGTACTTAGCAACACTGTTACATGATGCTTAGTGTTTCACTTAAACTGGATTTGTTTAGCACAGCTTTTAAAACTTGGAGATCATCCTCCTTATATTCAGATTAAAAAATATAAGCTTTTTGATCATCATTTTTCCCAAAGTAATCGTTGTTGGCTCTTACAAAATATGCAGAATTAGAATTTTTATTGATGGGTAAGGGATCTGTGGTTACTCCTCTATGTCATTATCTCTGAAAAAGGCTCAGGAATCTCTGTGAGACTGACACTATTTTGATCATATCTATTTACTCGCAAACTTTGGAAGTCTTTAGGTGTCATAATCCGATATATGTTATACAATATAGAGGCAACTTGTTTTTCCACTCTATCGGTCCTTTAAATCGTAAGTGTCCACAGGGAGTCCACAAAGTAATCACAGCGCTTCACTTTTTCCACATTTTATGTTACAGCCTAATTCCAAAATGGAATACATTCCTTTTTGTCCTCAGAATTCTACATACAATACCTCATAATGACAATGTGAAAAAGTTATCTTAAAAGCTTTTTGCAAATTAATCAAAAATAAAGAACGAGGAAGCAAGTATTCACAGCGTTTGCCATGAAGCTCCAAAGGGAGATCAGATGCATTCTGTTTCAACTGATTATCCCTGGGATGTCCAGCTCAGGTGAATTCAGTTGATTTGACATTTTGGTAAGCCTTGTTATTGACATTCCTGCTGTTGTGTGTGATTCCTGTACATGCCTCCATGTTGTCAGTTGCAAAACATTCCCTCATATGTTCGACTGTGTTCAACCTTACAATGTATCGATACACTTTTTTATCTGAAAGCCTGGCATTTTACCAAGACTGTGCACAGGACTAACCGCAACATGCGTCTCTGTGAGGGACTGACCTGTGCAGCTCCTAAAGGGGGTACCCTCAGCCTCTTCATGGCTTTCTGCCTGTCACCTCCTTCTAACTCTGTTGTGACCAACGCCTAAAGGGGAGCAAAAATGGTTACATGCAGGTGACAACCATAACAAAAAAGTAGCCTAGTTTTAAATATTTACTCTCATACTGAAGATTGTTAACTCTATTGAGCAATACAACTGTAATCTGTTCAGTTAAGTGTTGTCTATACTGAGCTTACATGCAATAAACTGCAATTATTCAACATGGCTTCTGTTTATCCACCTGTTGCAATCCAAATGATTTGCTGATCTATAATTCATTTTGTCTTAATGGTAGAGAGATTTAGCCTTTTTCCTGCTGTCCAGCAATGTTTCACCATAAATTCAGGACTATGAATATTTTTTGTGACCAACAAGTCTGTGCTCCAATCACTCATCACAAAAAAATAAGACTTGTAGAAATTATTGGAAAATCAGTTGAGCCATGACATTTTGTCCTTCACAAGTGTATGTAAACTTTTGACCATGACTGTATATGTATTTTCTTTTTTTTATTAGTTTTTGAAAATTAAGAATCGGTTTAGAATCGGGGTGAAAATAATTGTGGTATGGACGTGAATCAATTTTTTGCGCACTCCTAATGATAACTTGTAATAGGTTTACCTCAGTCTCAGAAATAAGCTGTGTGATTTTCTTGCAGGTGTAGAATGGCGCCACTTCCACATGGGCAACTCTCCAGTGGGCTCCCCGAGATGTGTCCAAAATCTTATCATGCTTCTTCAAGATCTTTCTGAACCCTGTGAAATTTAAGTTCTACAACAAAGACAAGCACCGTAAGACAAAGTGATTAATGCATATTACAAGCAAGCAGACAAACATTTAAGTGCAACACCAACATATCAGACTGCGCGTGTTCTTGAACATAAAATAAACACAAATACGGTATTTTGCGATTGGAAAATACCAAGGGGGAAATAATGGCTTCATCTTCCGCTGATTTTTTGTTTATCATCTTTTGAAGATATAAAGAATACATGATTTTACATGAGGTTTACTTCAACAGTGTAAAACAAAAAAAAATGTACGATATTTGTATTTGTACACGTTTGAGGACCACAGGAAGGAACGAAGAGCTGTCAAAAAACTGCAGGCTGAAATGGGAGCTAACTGTCTTAATTTTGACAGCATTTTTTAATTTCCTTTCAGAGTCATAGTCATTTAACTACGCGGGGGACGATACACTTAACTCAACGAGACGAGACAACACACAATATTTGTTTTTTCTCTAAAAAAGAAAAATCCTGTTTTAATATCGCAAGATATAAACATATATATTTATATACAAATACATATATACACATACATATATATATATATATATATATATATATATATATATATATATACATACACATACTTATACCGTATTTTTCGGACTATAAGTCGCATTTTTTTTTTGTAGTTTGGCCGGCGGTGAGACTTGGTCAAACTATAACAATTTTTTTTTTTTTTTTTGGACTGGACTGTGGATAAGACTGCGACTTATAGTCCGAAAAATACGGTACATATATATACATATATATACATATACATACATATGTACATATACATATATATACATGTACACATATACATATATATACATGTACACATATACATATATATACATGTACACATATACATATATATACATGTACACATATACATATATATATATATATATATATATATATATATATATATATATATATATATATATATATATATATATATATATATATATATATATATATATATATATATATATATATATATATTGCAGCTGAGATAGGCACCAGCACACCCCCGCGACCCCCAAAAAGGGACAAGCGGTAGACAATGGATTGATGGATATATATATATACATACATTCATATTAATATATACATACATATATATACATATATACATACATATACAATGTGTACATTTATATTTATTTGTATATACATGTAAAATATACATATATATGTATATACACACATATATATACATATAAATATATACACACACATATATATATATATATACTCTATATATGTTTATAGTATGTATACATATACAGTACATATAAATATATACACATATATACAGAGTGGGTTTTGCACCTGGTAGTTCTGCAACAAGATCAGACTGAGGTAGAACTCAGAGAAGGCTAGTTGAAGGTCCTTAATGTTTCTGTGTTTGCATCGTTCTTGCTGTGATAGGGTAAACACCGTTTTCCTCCTCCGCAGGCCATTCCCATTTGTTGCAATCTCTCTCTGAGCATCAAGTGATGACTGCAATTCATTCTGCAGCGTGGCAAACCGCCGCTGAGCCTCGGCCAGCTTTTCTGCAAGACACATGAGAACAAGCAGGAAGCATATTTTTAGGCAATAACATTTTCTCTGGAAGATTTAGCGTGCTTATCTGACTAAGAGGTTGAGCTAACAGGAAATGGTATTACCTGAGTAAAATGTGTTAATCTTGGCCAGTTCTTTTTCACACGTCTGGAAGAACTTCTCCTCAAACTTTGCATAGTATCTTTTAACGGTGTCCTCGTCTGTGACTACACAAAAAACATTCCAAATTAGCCAGCCTTTACAACTGGCAAAATAATAATACAACTGTGCCTCAAAAATGACAGTTTTGTAATTTACAGCATAGGGGTGGGTGATATGGCTGAAAACTGTATCAAATGTAACTTCCTCTGATTATAATAGCTATTGAGGCAGAGAGGAAATCAAATCAAATCAAATCAAATCAAATCAAATCAAATTGATTTATAAAGCACATTTAAAATGTACCATAGGGGTAGCCAAAGTGCTGTACAAAGGCGGGGTTAAAAGATAATACGAGAACCGAGCAAACAACACAACACAAACAGAAAATGATAAAAAAATAAAAAAATAAAACATAAAAACAGGTTCACAGCAGGTGTATAATGGGGCGCCATTGCAGGATGGATATCACTCAGTGTTAAAAGCCAAGGAATAAAAGTATGTTTTTAAAAGAGATTTAAAAGCAGGAAGAGAGGAGGCTTGTCCAACACTCAGAAGTAGGTCGTTCCACGGCTTGGGAGCAGCAGCGGCGAAAGCTCTGTCACCTCTAAGCTTCAGCCTTGTGTCAGGGACCGTAGGTAGCAGCTAGCTGATCGGCTGATATTAGGGATCGGGTGGGGCAGTAAGGCTGAAGGAGGTCGGAGAGATATGTTGGCGCGAGATTGTTTAGACATTTAAAAACAAATAGGTGTTTAAAATTGATTCGATAACGCACAGGGAGCCAGTGAAGGGACGCTAATATAGGAGTGATGTGCTCACATCTGCGGGTCTGTGTTAGCAGACGAGCAGCAGAGTTCTGCACGAGCTGCAGGCGGACGAGGGAGGCCTTGCTAATGCTTACATACAGGGCATTGCAGTAGTCCAAACGATTAGAGGATGATCTCCAACACAAGCAAGAAAAACACTCAAACAATGTAAACAAAATTGTAAAATCACATTGAACACTTAACAATAAGCTCCTAAAATGAAGGTGCAAAAATAAGGAATATGTAAGAAAATGTTAGAAAATAGTGCAAAGTGTGAAAAAGAAAAAAACATATTGAACAAATTTGTTGTTATTCCAGACAATAAGCCACTACAGCTGTGCGGCTAATTTATTGAATTTCCTTTGCTGACAGCCATAATGCAAATTGTTTTCAATTACCCCACGCAATGACACTGAAATGGAGTTGCGATTAGTGCTATGGCGCCATCTTTTGGACGAGTTCACTCACTGCTGTTGGGTGAATGTGAATTAATGCTGTTTAAAGCGTTGAACCGGAAGTAAAAGTGCCGTTCCGTCTTTTAATCGTCTTCTACTCGTATAGATTCTTCATTCATCACTCCAAGCGACTTTTGTAAGTTTTTCAATATAACTAAAACAATCTATCCTTACTTAACCGCCACACGTGTGATATCTGTAGGAGTGTTTTCATGCATAGTTGTACATACTATCGTAATGTAATGAAGCTAGCGTCATTAGCATTAGTTAATATGCTACAGTATTATTAACTTACAATGTCATTATTTTTGTATTGTTTCAGTTTCACAAATTCTTCAGTAAATTCCCCAAAACGTCACTGTGGTGTGGAGTTATTGAGTCTGTTTAGCTGATTGGAGAGCTAGCTTGCGCAACTAGTGGGTCCATGACGATGACTTCTGTTTTGTTTGATCAGTCGTTTCACAGACACCGTTTGGAAACAAATAAGGTATGTAAATAAACATTTACAGAATATTTCTGTGTAAATAACTAATTTCACAAAATCAGGGGCCCAATTTTAGCCGCGGCACCATGGCATTTGGTGCCGTCCTTTATTTAACTGCTAACTTTGTTAGTGTTCCAATAAATGTTTTGTCATCTCATCAAATTGAACGCTGGTTGAGTTGTCGGTGAGGCACAAAGATTGTGTGTTAGATATAAGGTATCACTCCTCTTTATTTTTGTTGGACAAACCGTTGTTGTTGAAGAACAAAGCTTGTTTATTTGACTTTATCTTCATTAGACAAACTGCCTTGTCTTTTATATTGATATCAAAAAGTAAACACCATATATTTCTTACATTTCTTTTTTTTTTCCATTCCATCCATCCATCTTCTTCTGCTTATCCAAGGACGGGTCAGCAGCCTAAGCAGGGAAGCCCACACTTTCCTCTCCCCAGCCACTTCGTCCAGCTCTTCCCGGGGGATCCCGAGGAAGGTTCCCAGGCCAGCTGTGAGACATAGTCTTCCCAACGTGTCCTGCGTCTTCCCCGTGGCCTCCTACCGGTCAAAAGTGCCTTAAACACCTCCCTAGGGAGGCGTTCGGGTGGCATCCTGACCGAACCACCTCATTTGGCTGCTCTCGATGTGGAGAAGCAGCGGCTTTACTTAAAGCTCCTCCCGGATGGCAGAGCTTCTCACCCTATCTCTAAGGGAGAGCCCCGCCAGCCGGCGGAGGAAACTCATTTTGGCCGCTTGTACCCGTGATCTTGTCCTTTTGGTCATAACCCAAAGCTCATGAACATAGGTGAGGATGGGAATGTAGACCGAACGGTAAATTGAGAGATTTGTCTCCGGCTCAGCTCCTTCTTCACCACAACGGATAGATACAGCGTGCGCATTACTGAAGACGCCGCACCGATCCGCCTGTCGTTCTCACGATCCACTCTTTCCTCACTCGTGAACAAGACTCCAAGGTACTTTAACTCCTCTACTTGGGACAGGGTCTCCTCCCCGACCCGAGGACGGAACTCCACCCTCGACCGGGCGAGAACCATGGAGATGCTGATTGTCATCCCAGTCACTTCACACTCGACTCAGAACAGATCCAGTGAGAGCTGAAGATCCTGGCCAGATGAAGCCACCAGAGCCACATCATCTGCAAAAAGCAGAGACCTAATC
>NC_084638.1:21850552-22038052 GCF_033978795.1 Nerophis ophidion | reverse complement strand
AACCAAAAGTAATGAAACAAAAATGAATTTTATCAACAACAGTATCAATATTAATTATAATTTCAGCATAGCAGTGATTAAAAATCCCTCATTGACATTATCATTAGACATTTATAAAAATAATAAAAAAAGAACATTAGTGTCACAGTGGCTTACACTTGCATCGCATCTCATAAGCTTGACAACACACTGTGTCCAATGTTTTCACAAAGATAAAATAAGTCATATTTTTGGTTCATTTAATAGTTAAAACAAATTTACATTATTGCAATCAGTTGATAAAACATTGTCCTTTACAATTATAAAAGCTTTTTTTTTTTAAATCTACTACTCTGCTAGCATGTCAGCAGACTGGGGTGGATCCTGCTGAAATCCTATGTATTGAATGAATACAGAATCGCTTTGAATCGGAAAAATATCGTTTTTGAATGGAGAATCGAATCGAAAAAAATCGATATATTATCGAATCGTGACCCCAAGAGTCGATATTGAATCGAATCGTGAGACACCCAAAGATTCACAGCCCTATATATATATAATATATATATGTATATATATATATATATATATATATATATATATATATATATATATATATATATATATATATATATATATATATATATATATATATATATATATATATATGTATATATTTTTTTTCAAATAAATACATTAAAAATTCAAAAAAATTTAACATATTTTTCTCCTGAATAATTTGACCACTATGTGGAATTGAATTATGGAATGGAATAAGAAATCAACCAATGCACTAATGTTCAATAAACTCTTCAAACTTAAAAAGTGTTTACAAAGTACACAGAACAAAAAACAGGATAAACATTCTGAATTTATTTCATCCAACCATCCATTTTCTAGATAATCTTATTCATCTCACCAAATTAAATATAACTTACTTCACTAATTATTACAGAAACTGGAAATTGGGATGTATCGTGTTGTATGTTCTAATCAAACTCAAACTCCTAATTCTCATTTTCGATAGGTCATTAAAAAAATCAATAATTATCTATATCGTTTGATATAAAATACGTATATTGTGATACAGTGTTCAGTCGTATCGCCCAGTCATATTTGGTATAATTATATTAATGTCCTGCGATGAGGTGGCGACTTGTCCAGGGTGTACCCCGCCTTCCGCCCGATTGTAGCTGAGATAGGCGCCAGCGCCCCCCGCGACCCCAAAAAGGGAATAAGCGGTAGGAAATGGATGGATGGATGGATATATTAATGTCCTGCCTTGGTGTGAGTCAAAATAACAAAAAACAAACAAAAAAAGAGAGAAAGAGAGAAATGAGAGAACAGAGGAGAAATAATACCTTCTATTGATGGGGCCTGGTCCTGAGCAGCATATAGCATCTCTTTAAAAGCCTGACAAAACACAAAATAGGACAACATTCATGATCAATACAGTGTCTCAAAGCACAAATCTCTTATTATTTTCTAAATATTGAACACTGTGTAACCTACAAATGTAGTCTTGATGATGGAAGAGTACAGTAATATGGAATGGAAAACATAGGTAGAAGACAAGTAGCTAAAAGGCTTGTACGGTATACCGGTACTAGTGTAGTATCGCGGTGCTAATGAATCAAAACGGTACTATACACTGTTTCAAAAGAACCGGTTCGCCACATTTTTTTTTTTACAGTCATGACGGTGTGTCGTCATCACATTTCTGGTTTTACGATCAGAGAAGCATGTTCGGCAGCGCACACACACTGGGTACTTACAAGAAAACTCAGTGTGTGGACAGAAAAGGGCAAATGGATGCATTTTGGCTTAAAAACTGATAGTAAAGGTGAAGTTTTAACACTGAAACGCCTTCAGGAAGACGTGCTTTAAAACATGGCTAGCTAGTTAGTGGCTAATGTCCATCCACAATCGGCAGTGTTTTAGCTACTCCTAAATCACTAACCCTCGCCTCCATGGCAACAAAAAGTACATTTCTTACAAGTATAATCCCTGCAGGACGTGGAATAGCTAAACCATTCTTCACTACACACCGTAGGAGGATACAACAGCTCATCGGCGTCACAATGTAAACCAATGCGATGAGTGGATCTACACCTGACATTCACTGTAATTATACCAACTACAAGAGCATATCTAGTCAATACTACTATGATTACATCAATATTTTTTAGCGTCACAAAATCTTTTTTTTTTTTTTTTAATTCATATTTTATTTATTAACACAGGAAATAAGTCCCTGGACACGAGAACATAAATTATCACCAATGTATGATCCTGTAACTACTTAATATCGGATCGATACCTAAATTTTAACCTAACTTTAACTTTGAGGTATAATCCAAAAGTATTGTAAAGTATCAAACAACAGAAGAATAAGTGATTATTACATTTTAACAGAAGTGTAGATAGAACATGTTGAAACAGAAAATAACCAGATACAAACAGTAAATTAACAAGTAGATTAATAATCAATTTTTACAGCTTGTCATTTATAATTATGACAAAATAAGAGAATGATCATACATCAGCTTACTAATTAGGAGCCTTTGTTTGCTTGCTTACTACTAAAAGACAAGTTGTCTAGTATGCTCACTATTTTATTTAAAGAAAAATGTGTTCTTTGATTGCAATACGAAACATATGTTTAATATACTGTAAGATTTTTTTGTTGAAATAAAGCCAGTAATGTCATTTTTTGTTGTCCTCTTTATTTTGAAAAGTATCGACAAGTATCAAAATACATTTTGGTACCGGTACCAAAATATCGGTACCAGGACAACCCTAGTAGCTAATGATCAAAAACATAACAAAAGTTTTCAAGTAGAGGGGGGGTCGAGTCCTGGCACGGGGAAGGGTAAGAAACATACATCTCATCGATTATGGATCAATATTTTATAAATTGTGCAATTCTGATTCAACATAGAATCCCCCCAGCCCGCTTCATGGGAGTCTAACACATTAAGAAGCATCAGATGTAACACATTTCGTCTAACATTAGCTTCCATCAACCAGCCGTCCAGGGTAAAACAAAAAAAACTGAGGCACTTTATAACATTACATCTTCACCAGATTCTCTACAAACCGTACTTTCACTAGTAACGAGTAATCTAATTAATTACTTTTACCTACGATACAACATTTGATGACACGCTACTGCAGTTGTGGTTGTATGTCAACAAGGCAGGCAACTACGCTAAAATGACCTTGATATAAAAAAAGTATGAGGCAACATCACACAGCAAACAACGTGTATGCCAAGTACACAACTGGACAAGGAGACAAGACAGCCATGGAAGCGCATTCAATCTCTTTGTTAGCTAGCGCCAACACAATTCGGTGAAAAGATTAAATAGAGCTGCCATAAATGCCCACAAACTGCCATAGCTGAGGTACCAAACACAGCTGAGCTAATGCTGCTCTGTCTGGACGCTGATGTCCCACGTCACTTCGCAACATTGCATATGCCAGATAGTTGAAGTTTTTTTCCCAAGTAACGTAATAATTACTTTTTCTGATATATATTTATTCTGTTAATATTTTAATTACCTTTATTTGTTAAGTTATGAGTAGTTATAATTAATTACTTTTTTAAAGTAATTTGCCTAACACTGATTACAAACAATGATAAGTAGCACAAACAAATTGCGTTACTCTAGTTTTTGCTATACAAAGGAGCCAACTTCACTTAGGTCAATGAGTGAAAAGTCGGTGAAGTCACTTTCAAAAAGCTAAATAATAGGAGGAAAGAGAACAAAACACGACGAGTAGACCAGGTTTCCAAACCAGATGGCGAGACTCGTGCAGAAAAAAGGACATTGGTTGAATCAACTAATGTAATGTGAGTGTGAATGTCGTCTGTCTATCTGTGTTGGCCTTGCGATGAGGTGGCGACTTGTCCAGAGTGTACTCCGCCTTCTGCCCGAATGCAGCTGAGATAGGCCCCAGCACCAAAGGGACAAACGGTAGAAAATGGATGCATGAATGGATGGATGTGTAAATGTTGTAAGCATTTCACCAATCTCGCGCACTTTGCAAATTTGGACGCGATCTAACAGCAAAACAATCTCCCAATACTGCGTAGATGGCATCAAGGCCTATTTATCCAAGCGTGAGGGTTGGGAAACGAAGGTGTTTGGCGAGGGAAGTGTGGATTCAGGCCGGGTGGCCTATTTCAAGTTCCAGGTAACCCTACATTATTATATTTTATAAATAGTAAACCAAGTTGTGGTAGTATTTTAGTCAGTAGTTTAGTCGTGGATGTACACTGTATAGCAGGGGTCACCAACGCGGTGCCCGCGGGCACCAGGTAGCCCGTAAGGGCGAGATGAGTAGCCCGCTGGCCTGTTCTAAAAATAGCTCAAATAGCAGCACTTACCAGTGAGCTGCCTCTATTTTTAAAATTGTATTTATTTACTAGCAAGCTAGTCTTGCTTTGCTCGACATTTTTAATTCTAAAAGAGACAAAACTCAAATAGAATGTGAAAATCCAAGAAAATATTTTAAGGCTCTGGTCTTCACTTGTTTAAATACATTCATTTATTTTTTTTACTTTGCTTCTTATAACTTTCAGAAAGACAATTTTAGAGAAAAAAATACAACCTTAAAAATGATTTTAGGATTTTTAAACACATATACCTTTTTACCTTTTAAATTCCTTCCTATTCTGTCCTGACAATTTAAATCAATGTTCAAGTAATTTTTTTATTGTTATTGTAGAGAATAATAAATACATTTTAATTGAATTCTTCATTTTAGCTTCTGTTTTTTCGACGAAGAATATTTGTGAAATGTTTCTTCAAATTTATTATGATTAAAATTCAAAAAAATTATTCTGGCAAATCTAGAAAATCTGTAGAATCAAATTTAAATCTTATTTGAAAGTCTTTTGAATTTCAATTAAATTTTTTGTTCTGGAAAATCTAGAAGAAATAATGATTTGTCTTTGTTAGAAATATAGCTTGTGTTAGCTATGTGTTATATTATAACAAAATGCAGATTGGATTTTAACCTATTTAAAACATGTCATCACAATTCTAAAATTAATCTTAATAAGGAAAAATTACTAATGATGTTCCACAATTTTTTTTTTTTTTTTTTTTCAAAAAGATTCGAATTAGCAAGTTTTTCTATTCATTTTTTTCGGTTGAATTTTGAATTTTAAAGAGTCAAAATTGAAGATAAACTGTGTTTCAAGATTTAATTTTCATTTTTTTTTGTATTTTCTCCTATTTTATACCGCTCAATTAAGTGTTTTTTTCATCCCTACAAAAAACCTTCTGTAAAAGGAAAAAAAATGTACGACGGAATGGCAGACAGAAATACCCATTTTTTTTATATATATAGATTTATTTATTAAAGGTAAATTGAGCAATTTGGCTATTTCTGGCAATTTATTTAAGTGTGTATCAAACTGGTAGCCCTTCGCATTAATCAGTACCCAAGAAGTAGCTCTTGGTTTCAAAAAGGTTGGTGACCCCTGCTGTATAGTGATGAATCCAATAAACATTTGATTTGAATCTGATTTGACATTACATTTGCAAAATGCGGTTGCGCATTTTGCAAATTGCGCCCATTGGTGTTGTGCTTACAACATAAATAAGACAAAGAAAATGGCAACACAGTATTTTTCAGCTAAAATGATCAATAATTACCTGTTCTGCAAGAAGGGTGATCAAAAATAATGTTCTGGTGTCGTTATACATACAATTAAATGAACGCAGGTGTGTACCATTGAGACGGATTTTGCCTACTTTCTTGTAATACAAACATTTGGTCCAACACAATTCTCCCGTCCAAAAGCAAAACCCAGTAACTCAATTTTGGTCAAAACTGAGCTGATAATAATTTTGGAGTTACTAGGTGATATGCTTTACATCAGTGTATGTGCTATTGTAATTTGTTCCGTAAGTAAGCCGCTTACTTACAGAACAAATTACAATATCGCATACACTAATGTAAAGCATATCACGTGGTAACTACAAAATTATCAGCTCAGTTTTGACCAAAATTGAGTTACTGGGTTTTGCCTTTGGGAGAATTGCGCACAATGAGTTATGCAAATGAGGTGTTGGCGTCACGTGACGACAGCCAATCGCTGCTTTTCTTACTGATGAGTCGGCAACATTGGTCCAAAACAACGCAACATGCAGCTGATGCGGTGGAAAAACACTGCTTGTAGTGTGACAGTGACAACAACACACCCACACGCACTAGTAAGTGGATGCTTTGTCAGCAAGCACCGACGGGCTGTTTTTACTAATGTAAAAACTGAAAAATGAGTGAAACCAGTAACGGGACACAGAAAAGACAATGAAGCCGTGGTGTATTATTAGTAGTAATCACGCCATTAGCTTCTCGTTAGCAAGCAAAACTGTGACTTACCTCGTACTGAATGTATTGTTTCCTCCATTCCGGTGTGATGTGAGCGGAAAGATGCTCAGTAAACTTCATTTTGAAGACGCGATTTATTTAATCGTGGACCAACTAAAAAGTCACTGGCACAAATTCCGCCTAAAATGATGAACGCGGAGTTCCAGTCTTCGAGTCTCCCATTTTGCTTTCACGTTAGCATTGCTATCGCTAGCCAGTTTCGTCATGTACACACAATCGATAACATCCGCATGGAGCTGAGGCTGAAACAAAGAGGCGGTGATATTTTATCTCGAACGTTTGTCGCAGAGTAAAGGTAGCATTTGGGTTTTTGTTTGCGTTTCCATTTCTATTATTATGGGCTGTTCTTTTTTCTTCTTCCGCTCCTTCTTCTTCTTATTCAGGGTTAATGGCGGGTGGCAGCCATGAAAAGGTGCATACCGTCCCCTACTGGAGCATGTGCTGTATAACAACTTCACTTGAACTAAAGCAGGGATGTCCAAAGTGCGGCACGCAGCTGTTTTTTCGCAAATTATATAAATACTGTAACAAACAGTTCAGGGTGTCCCTCCAGTGTTGCCATAATGCTGTGACGTAAGAGGTCTATAAAGGTGGGTTGTTGAAGAAGGTGCAGGCAGACTGACACGCTGAGTACAGGAGAGAACAATAAAGAAGTGGTGGAGACCGGACCTGCTCTCATGACTCCCTTTTATTATTTTCTTATAACAGTACACACAAAATATGCGAACCCAGGACACTCGGCTACGATACTATTACGAACAAACATATAAAAGGTGTAATTAAACCGCATACAGGTGAAATGTAACGAGAAATAGGTGCAATAGTGAGTCAGTGAGCAATGCATGCCGTTAGAAAAATTAGCGACTCAAAATCAATGTTGTTATGAATTATTGACCTGTTGAGGCTCTAATACTTCACATAAAATATTCCACACTGAAATGTTTTGGGAGAGCGGTAGGGGTGTTGTAAATGTCGTCTGTTTTTTAATTAAATGTAAAGTTTTCTATGACAAAAAAAATTAAACAAACAAAAAACTTGAAAAATAATTAAAAAGCATTTGCGATTAAATAACTGTGATTTGAAAAAATCACGGTGAATCGATGCATCGCTAGTCATGATTACTCCAGATTTGTGAGAGTAACGTCACCCAATGTCAAAAGTAGGAAGTGCATGCAAAGGGATAAGTAATGCAGTACAGATGAGCTTGAGAAGGGTGAGTATATGTTTTAGTAATTGAGTTTTCTTTTCATGAATGGAAATTCCATCCATCTTCTTCTGCTTATCTGAGGTCGGGTCGCAGGGGCAGCAGCCTGAGCAGGGAAGCCCAGACTTCCCTCTCCCCAGCCACTTCATCCAGCTCCTCCCGGGGGATCCCGAGGCGTTCCCAGGCCAGCCGGGAGAGATAGTCTTCCCACCGTGTCCTGGGTCTTCCCTGTGCCCTAAACACCTCCCTAGGGAGGCGTTCGGGTGGCATCCTGACCAGATGCCCGAACCACCTCATCTGGCTCCTCTCGATGGCAGAGCTTCTCACCCTATCTCAAAGGGAGAGACTCGCCACCCGGAGGAGGAAGCTCATTTCAGCCGCTTGTACCCGTGATCTTGTCTTTTCAGTCATAACCCAAAGCTCATGACCATAGGTGAGGATGGGAACGTAGATCGACCGGTAGATTGAGAGCTTTGCCTTCCGGCTCAGCTCCGTCTTCACCACAACGAATCGGTACAACGTTCGCATTACTGAAGACGCCGCACCGATCCGCCTGTCAATCTCACGATCCACTCTTCCCTCACTCGTGAACAAGACTCCTAGGTACTTGAACTCCTCCACTTGGGGCAGGGTCTCCTTCGCAACCCGGAAATGGCACTCCACCCTTTTCCGGGAGAGAACCATGGACTTGGACTTGGAGGTGCTGATTCTTATTCCGGTCGCTTCACACTCGGCTGCGAACCGATCCAGTGAGAGCTGAAGATCCCGGCCAGATGAAGCCATCAGGACTACATCATCTGCAAAAAGCAGAGACCTAATCCTGCAGCCACCAAACAAGGTACCTTCAACGTCCTGACTGCGCCTGGAAATTTTGTCCATAAAAGTAATGAACAGAATCGGTGACAAAGGGCAGCCTTGGCGGAATCCAACTCTCACTGGAAACGGATCCGACTTACTGCCGGCAATGTGGTCCAAGCTCTGACACTGATTATACAGGGAGCGGACCGCCACAATAAGACAGTCTGTTACCCCATACTCTCTCAGTACTCCCCACAGGACTTCCCAGGGTACACGGTCGAATGCCTTCTCCAAGTCCATAGAACACATGTAGACTGGTTGGGCAAACTCCCATGCACCCTCAAGGACCCTGCCGAGAGTATAGAGCTGGTCCACAGTTCCATGACCAGGACGAAAACGACACTGTTCCTGTTGAATCCGACGTTTGACGATCCGGCGTAGCCTCAATTCCAGTACACCTGAATAGACCTTACCGGGAAAGCTGGGGAGTGTGATCCCACAATAGTTGGAACACACCCTCCGGTTCCCCTCCTTAAAGAGAGGAACCACATTGGTCTGACAATCCAGAGGAATCCCCGATGTCCACGCGATGTTGCAGAGTCTTGTCAACCAAGAATGGAAATTGAAAAACTAAAAAACGACTGGTTTATTTGTTGTTTTTTTGTAAATGCAGGAAAAAAAATCAAAAAACAAAACATTTTGGTGTTTAAAAAAGATCTTCTATCTGTCTGCCGTTCATTCTATTTGAAATTCTTAAATGTAAATCAAAAAACCAGTTTCGGACCATTTTTGTAATTTTTATTTCTGAAACAAAAGTTATTTAATGACACGTTTTTTAAAACGACAATAGGACGCCTGCTAAACAAATATGTTACCGTTATGCTAAAAATATACTAAACGCAAAGGAAAAGCTAAAATACTGTTTTCGGTTAAATTTGTCATCACACAGATAACCACGCGTTTTTTGCATTTTGGGTGAACATTTTTTTCGATTTTTGTGTTTACCTGGGAAAATTAAAATCCATGAAAGGAAAAACGCACAAAATCCAATTTTATGGCAGTATTTTAATGAAAATCCACCCTTTTTTGTTTGTTTTAAAATCTGCCATTTGTCATAAAAATCAATCAAATGATTTGATTTTTTGATTTGCGTTTCAGCATTGAAAATAGAATCAACGGAAGGTACACAGTCCAAAGATAACTAGATATTTTTTGGTTTCATATTTAATACAACAAAAATGAGAATCCCTTGTAAACAGAACGGAAAAACAGATGTTTGTTTTTTTCAATTGCAGACACAGGAAGTTGTATTTTTTAAAGTAAAAGCGGGAATAATAACTACAGTACCCGTGAGCCAGAGGCTCTATCTAAAACGTCTGTGGAGCCCGACACGGGAAATATTTTAGATATGGCACGACAAGGACATCTAAAGAAATCTCTGCACACATATTAACAAAAACTAAAAAACGGACCGAAACTGATGTGTTTTCATATTCCGACACCAGAACCGGAATTGGCCATTTCAAAGCCAGGACCGCGGACTGTAGAAATCTGTACTATTGTGCGTGATCAGATCTCTTTTAGCCTCCACTTTCGTATGATGTATGTCTAAAATCCTTTGTGTCGAACTCCAAATAGATTGTAGCCAGACACACGGTATCCCCATTTTTATTTTGAAAATAAAACATCAGCTTTGGTTAGTTTTTCACTATCTCTTTACTTTTGCTTTTAAATTTTTCTTTGATGAAATATAAGACGAAAATTAAACCCTTTTTATTTTCAGTTATTGCTTTTTAACAAAAAACTTATTGTTTTTCAACTTCCATTTATGAAAAGAAGGGAGACAACTCTTAATGTGTTCATTCTTTATTCAAAGAAAACAATAGCTTAAATACATTGACCGACAATCAAACATCATTTGGCACATGGTATCTTATATGTCCTCATCTAAAAAAACCTTTTCATGGATGTCAAAATATTTAGCAAAATACATACTACTATTACTACAAGCGCCACTACAAAAATAACTAAAAAAAAGTAGTAGCACACTGTATATTCAATGTTATTAGCCACGACATAATAGTTTCTCTCTCTATGCTCAGTAAACCACTGAATATTGAGCACAAATCAGCAAGCAGATACATTGGAACAGACCTTGTAGTGTACAAGCATGTCTCAAATATTATACTGGATATTATATACAAATATGTTCCGCTTCAACATCTGTATCAGAGATGGCAACTTTAAAGAGCCAGTTGGGCCTTTTTCCCTCCAAATAACGTTCACAAGCAGTTTGCTCCAAAGAATAGCACACACAAAAAAAACACTGACTGCATGTACAGTTATGCTATAAGACGAGTATAGTTGCTTACATTCAGGGAATAAAGGCTCTACAAACATTTGCAATATTCATCTGTTTAAAAAAAAACACCTGATTATTTTTAAACTCTAAAAAAGTTGACTTTCAAATAAAGCACACAATGCAGTCCTGTTTTACTCCCTCCATTTTGTGTCTGAATGAATCCAACTCAAACAGATACAGTATGTTCACTATAATTAAAAAGAAATATTAAAAGAAGTTAGTTCATTCTTTATTATGACTGAGCCCAAGGGTGTCCAAACTTTTTGACTTGGGGGCCGCATTGGCCCAAAAAAATGTGTATATATATATATATATACATTGTAATAATATAATGGATATATAATTAATAATAAATATAATTGGATATTAAGAGTTTGGCTCCTACCTTGTTTACTTCCGTGACAAACTTCTTAAAGTATTGTAAGCAGTTATTTTGCATTTTTCCCAATTTTGCCTTGCAATAGATGGTTGCAAGGCGATTGCAAGATGATCGCAATTACAATGGGTGTAATTTAAAATATTTGTATGGTGGTTGGCTGTGTTTTCTTTTTTTAATGTAATATCTACAAAGTTCAGTGTGACATGTTTTTGACTTGTTGTGCTGGTTGGATTTTTTTCTTGCACCATGACTTGGGAAGGTTGTCTGGATTGGGTCATATAAGTGAATGCAGTTGCCAGAATATACACTCCATGGTTGCTGGTCTGATTTAATCATGTCTTCCACAATAAAATGACTTATAACTACCTATTAAAGAGTTGGATATTTAAATTTAATATGTAAACAAGCGGGCAGATTGCTTTTTGAACTCGTGCCATCTCACGGGCATATTGCCGTCATAGATGTTTCTGTAAAAACTGGCGGCTCTATTGACAAAATAAGATTGGTGCCGATCTTAATTTACACTAATGCACTGTAAAAATAAAGACCGTAGATTTTTTGGGGTAAAAAAATGGCTGCTTAGTGGAAATCACTTTACCGTATAAATAGAGTGGTATAATTTTTCAATTTACAAAACAAATCAAAACAATTGACTTTACGGTAAAAACAAAAGTAACAAAACCACCATACATTTTACGTTACAATTCTGGTGACTTAGCTGCCACTTTAAATGGGTGTAATTTTGAATTACGCTTTTTTTTATATATATATAACAGGGCTTCACGGTGGCAGAGGGGTTAGTGTGTCTGCCTCACAATACGAAGGTCCTGCAGTCCTGGGTTCAAATCCAGGCTCGGGATCTTTCTGTGTGGAGTTTGCGTGGTTCCCTCCGGGTACTCCGGCTTCCTCCCACTTCCAAAGACATGCACCTGGGGATAGGTTGATTGGCAACACTAAATTGGCCCTAGTGTGTGAATGTGAGTGTGAATGTTGTCTGTCTATCTGTGTTGGCCCTGCGATGAGGTGGCGACTTGTCCAGGGTGCACCCCGCCTTCCGCCCGATTGTAGCTGAGATGGGCGCCAGCGCCCCCCGCGACCCCAAAAGGGAATAAGCGGTAGAAAATGGATGGATATATATAACATCCACTAAGTTCAGTCTGACATGTTTGCTGACTTTATGTGCAAGTTTAATTATTATTTTTTATTTTTCTACATCATGAATTTTGATGAATTCAAGGTCAATGACCTGATTTACTCACGTTGACCACACGATGCTGGAAATTTTGCAGCAAATGGCTGTAGCTTGGACACCCCCGCCTTAGACTATGTGAATTTCAGGTTATCTTCATATTTTTTTTATTTTCCCAGCTATGAACTACCGCAGTCCACCTATATATAAAACACGACTTTAAACCAAAGTTACCTACGCCCGATGTAGGTTTTGTGTGTAGAAAAAAATCTTTAAACAAAGTATCACAAGCTGGTTTAGAATATAAATAGAATAGAATGCTAAAAAAAACAAGTTTAATAAAACTACACTGTCAAAACATTAATTTGGAATATTGTTGGTCTTCATAATACAACCTATCCATATAGTATACTTGTAAACAACACACAATTATAGTTAATTACACATCTTTTAGATGTTGATAGTATTCAGAAATAACATAAAGAAACAAGGTTCATAATAAAAAACTTAATTACTAATAAAATAATCTATTATTGAATATGTATTCTCTGTACCTGTGATAGTATAGTATATTCTCAAAATTAAATATTGCAAAGATTTTAGTAATAGTGGCTTATGTGTAAAAGTAATATTGATGTTACATGTAATGCCAGATCTGCTAAAGGTTTGCATCTATTACAAACCCTAAAACCAGTGAAGTTAACACATTGTGTTAATGGTAAATCAAAAAAGAATACAATGATTTGCAAATCCTTTTTGACCTATATTCAATTGAATACACTGCAAAGACAAGACACTTAACGTTCAAACTGGAAAATGGTGTTATTTTTTGCTGGCAACAGTGGCAAAAAAGACTGAGAAAGTTGAGGAACTGCTAATCAAACATTTATTTGGCAAATCCCATAGGTGAACAGGTTATTTAGGGACAGGTGGGTGCCATGAATGGGTATAAAAGCAGCTTCCATGAAATGCTCAGCTATTCACAAACAAGGATGGGGCGTGGGTTACCACTTGGTGAACAAATGCGTGAGCAAATTGACGAACAGTTTAAGAACAACATTTCTTAACAAGCTATTGCAAGGAATTTAGGGATTACATCAACTATGGTCCGTAATATCAGCAATAGGTTCAGAAAATCTGAAGAAATCACTGCACGTAAGCGATAATATCACGGACCTTTGATCCCTCAGGCGGTATAGCTCGGTTGGTGGAGCGGCCGTGCCAGCAACTTGAGAGTTGCAGGTTCGATCCCTGCTTCCACCATCCTAGTCACTGCCGTTGTGTCCTTGGGCAAGACACTTTACCCACCTGCTCCCAGTGTCACCAACACTGGTTTAAATGTAAAAATTTGATATTGGCTTTCACTATGTGAAGCGCTTTGAGTCACTAGAGAAAAAGCGCTATATAAATGTAATTCACTTCACTGCATCAAAAAGCGACATCAGTGTGTAAAGGCTATCACCACATGGGCTCAGGAACACTTAAAAGAAACCCTGTCAGTAACTACAGTTTGTCGCTACATCTTTAAGTGCAAGTTAAAACTCTACTAAGCAAAGCGAAAGTCATGTATCAACAACACTCAGAAACGCTGCCAGCTTCGAGCGAAGCCAATAGATGGCAGCTCATCTATGATGCACTGATGCAAAGTGTAAAAGTGGTCTGTGGTCTAACAGTCCACATTTCAAAGTGTTTTCTGAAACTGGACATCGTGTCCTCCGGACCAAAGGGAAAAGAACCATCCGGATTGTTATAGGCACAAAGTTCAAAAGCCAGCATCTGTGATGGTATGGGGGTGTGTTAATGCCCATGACATGGGTAACTAACACAACTGTGAAGGCACCAATAATGCTGAAAGGTACATACAGGTTTTGGAGCAACATGTGTTGCCATCCAAGCAACGCTATCAAGGTCGCCCCTGCTTATTTCAGCAAGACAATACCAAGCCACGTGTTACAACAGCTACGAGACTGGCAGTACTAGACTGGCCTGCCTGCCGTCCAGATCTGTCTCCCATTGAAAATGTGTGGCGCAATACGAAGCATAAAGTACCACAACCGAGAGCCCGGACTGTTGAACAACTTAAGCTGTACATCAAGCAAGAATGGGAAATAATTCTACCTGAAAAGCTAAAAAAATTGGTCTCCTCAGTTCCCAAACATTTACTGAATGTTGTTAAAAGGAAAAGCCATGTAACATAGTGGTAGAAATGCTCCTGTGCCAACTTTTTTGCAATGTGTTGCTGCAATAAATTCTAAGTTAATGTTTATTTGCAAAAAAAAATGAAGATTCTCAGTGCGAACATTAAGGATCTTGTCTTTGCAGTCCATTCAATTTTATATAAGTTGAAAAGGATTTGCAAATCATTGTATTCTGTTTTTATTTACGAATTACATAACGTGCCAACTTCACTGGTTTTGGTTATTGGGGAAAAAAACTAGGGCTGTCAAAAATAATGAGGTCGCTCATGTGAATGATTACAAATAATGATTGCATTGATCATGTATATACGCAGATCAATTACGCAATTTATTTGGACCAATGCTCCTTTAGTTTAACTGTGGACATTTTTTATATGGTCAATGCAAAGACGGGACTCAAACTGGCAAATTTCACTATAAAATAGACCCTGACTGGACTTTAGAGAAAACTAATAGCAAGTTTGGAGCACATAAATGTAGTGCAGTCAAGGACACAATTGAAAAAATGCTCCTGTTTGACATTCTGAAGTAGGCACTTTTTAAAATGATTTTGAAATCATGCAAGCGGATAATAATCTGTGATTATATGTGATTAATCCAGATTAAAAAGTGTAATTAATTGGATTGAAAAAAAACACTAATTTGACAGCACCAATCAAAACAAGTGCAAACTTGACAGTGCACACACAGCTGATGTGCTAAACGTGCCAAGGATTGCGGCCCTTATCAAAATAGAGCGTGCAATCCATTTAGCGTGTTGACCTTCATGAATAGGCAGAATATATGCTGATCGTCAGGAGTAAGAGCAGAAGATGAAAATTAAATCGTTTAGCAATCGCATTGTGATTTATCAAGACTGAACCTGTTTTGCAACAACTGAGACTCAAATTATGAACATGATCCATCATTACAGCAAGTTTAGATGTCAGTGTGCCGCTTTAAGGAGGACAGGAAAATATTCTGGGAAGCATTAAAGGTGGCAGGTTTAAAACGCAACATTGTCTGCAGGAAAATGTTTGTGGCTTATAGGGCTGTTAAAAAATATATATTTTTAACACTCCTACAATGGGTGTAATTTTGAATTTTTGTATGGTGGTTGGCTGTGTTTTCTTTTTTTAATGCAATATCTACAAAGTTCAGTTTGACATGTTTGTTGACTTGTTAAGCTGGTTGAATTTTTTTCCTGCACCATGACTTGGGAAGGTTGTCTGGATTGGGTCATATGCAGTTGCCAGAAAATACACTCCATGGTCGCTGGTCTGAGTTAGTCGATTTAAAAAAATAGAAAATCTTTTTTTTTTTCAAAGGCCCACTTATATAGCGGCAAACTGACTTGATGTCCACTGTAATATTCTGATGTTAAATAGCAGACTTTATCAAGAAATTATATTGCAGGTCCAAAGCAAAAAAATAACCGCGGGAGAGTTTTTTCGAATGTGGTGGTTATTTATTGCTCCCACGTCAATTTCCGATAGCTAACATAAGCATTATGATTTGAGCATCAAAAGGTACTTACTAGTTTAGCAGAAACAGAGCCAAGGCAGCACCGGTCGAAAATCAAACCATCAAAAAGGCACAGCAGAGACTTTACTTTCTGAGACTCCTCAGAAAGAACCACCTGTCACAAAAACTGCTTGTGTCTTTCTATCGCTGCTCAATAGAGAGTGTGCTGACATACTGCATGTGTGTATGGTATGCCAGCTGCACAGCGGCAGAGAGAAACTCACTTCAGAGGGTCATACATACTGCCATGAAGATCACTGGCTGCTCTCTCTCCACCCTAGATGAACTGTACAGTGCCAGGTGCTTCAAAAAGGCCCAAAACATCATAAGGGATCCATTTCACTCACAGTTTTTTGAACTGCTGCCCTCGGGTAGGAGATACAGGACAATAAAATGCCGGGCAAACACATTTAGGAACACTTGTTACCCGAGAGCAATAGTGTCGCTGAACACAAGGCATAAAAAAGAATGACTGTGCATGTGAGCATTGTGTTTGGTATTTTATGTATTATTTGTATCTATTTATCTGAGTACCATGTTCTTATGTTTTTTATATGTCATGAATTTGCACTAAATTAGTTTGCTTGTAATTGTTATTTTACAATGTACAATGACAATAAAGATATATTCTATATTCTATTCTAAATCCCTCCTCATCTTTGAGTTCTCGCCAGCAGGGGAAATTTTGATCCTGACTGTCCTTTTGTGAGGGTCGCCTCCTCTTTAAAAAAAATATTTTTGTTTCTTTGGTTGTTTTGGGGGCTTCACGGTGGAAGAGGGGTTAGTGTGTCTGCCTCACAATACGAAGTTCCTGCAGTCCTGGGTTCAAATCCAGGCTCGGGATCTTTCTGTGTGGAGTTTGCATGTTCTCCCCGTGAATGCGTGGGTTCCCTCCGGGTACTCCGGCTTCCTCCCACTTCCAAAGACATGCACCTGGGGATAGGTTGATTGGCAACACTAAATTGGCCCTAGTGTGTGAATGTGAGTGTGAATGTTGTCCGTCTATCTGTGTTGGCCCTGCGATGAGGTGGCGACTTGTCCAGGGTGTACCCTGCCTTCCGCCCGATTGTAGCTGAGATAGGCGCCAGCGCCCCCCGCGACCCCGAAAGGGAATAAGCGGTAGAAAATGGATAGATGGATGGTTGTTTTGGAACTTCAGTCATGATAGCAGTAATTGTGAATAAATACATACAGCCAGGAATCGAAACAAATCGAATCGTGTGATGCCTAAAGATTCACGGCGTAGTGCTATACTGTACTCCCATTTCAGTTCTGACAGTCCAAGTATGTAGACACAAACACGTGGACGGAGGATTGTCTCGCTATCGTCGTTCTGCACGGCTTCCAAACATGTCAAAATACGAACGCAAAAAAAAAAAAGCAGTCGCAAACTCTTCCAGTCTTGATAAATCACACTAGATGAGTACATTGTGGACATTCTGATGATCAGCATACGCAGACCAGGCGCACAAAATGTGCAAATAGTAGTCACCTATTCAAGATACACACCTAAAAGAGTGGGTTAGACTCCTGGACTTGACACATTGCTTCTGTTTTTCACCAAACAGTTTTCATCTAACATCAGCGGTGGAGAGTCTTCTTCAGGATGCAGGACTTGATCAGTATTAAGCCTCCTTGTTTCATTGGCCTATCTGAAACCTGTATTTCTCTTGGCAATTCTACTACGACCACGTAATGACGTATGTAGAAATGTCAACATAAATTATACTGAGATAGAAAAAGTGAATTAAATCAAATTTCTTGGAGCACTTTAACCAATTACCTAGCAGGCACAAGACATTGATACAACGTTGATTACACATACTGTATATCCATCCATCCATCCATGTTCTACTGTTATTCCCTTTGGGGTCCAAATTTCAATGATGAAATCAACGCCAGAACCCAACATTGATTAACTGTCGTCAAAAAGCATGTTTTTTTAACGTTGTAATTGTGGTTGGAATGTCCAATTTGAGATCGGTAGGTTGTGAGTTCAAGTCATACCAAAGACTATAAAAATGGAACCCATTGCCTGCTTGCTTGGCACTTAGCATCAAGGGTTGGAATTGGGGGTTAAATCACCCAAAAATATTCCTGGGCACAGCCGCTACTGCTCCCCTCACCTCCCAGGGGAACAAGGGGGTGGGTCAAATGCAGAGGACAAATCATTGGTACTTGAACTTTAATTTTAGAATATTGGCTGGGAAATGACCAAAATTCAATGGTCGAATCAACGCAAGAACCCAACATTGATGTAATGTCATCAAAAAGCATGTTGTTTCAACGTTGTGTTTGAGTTGCCTGTTGTCAGGACCTAATTCAACAAGTTCTCAATGTTGTTTCAATGTCTTGTTCCTGCTGGATACTCTCTGACAAACTTATGAGCAGTGCTGGTTACCGGGTCATGCCGGATGACCTAGGATCCTGGGCGGAACAGTAAAGCAGGAGCTGAATCAGGCGGGTCACACTGACAAAAGTTTAGCCTGCAGTTGTGACAGTGTTCTCTGTGGCGTTTTCCACACAGATGTAATTCGCAAATGGGTCCGGCCCAGTCCGGTCGGCACAATGATCTCAATGTGTGTACTTCTCAGCGTAGAAAAAACTCACTCAGCAATAGTTTAACGTTTAAATGCATGAACTTCACATGAGCTCGTCATCAAGGCCAACCCGGAAGGTGAAGGTGGGGGATAAGTCATCAGAGGGCGGGGTAAAGTAGGTGGAGGGTGTGGACTTGGCCGACCAAGCATTCCTTGTAACTGCCTGTTGGGGTGCATCGGGTTGTCTTGAAAATGGTAAAGGTTTTCACCGAAATGATTGCCACTTTCACTGTCGAAGAAGCTGCTTTTCTGACTGAGAAGGTGATCAGAGCTGAGCCCTTGGTCTTGGGCGTGGTGAAGGTCGGTGACACTCTTTTTCCGCAAGGTAGACTCTCGGCTGGAAGACGCAACCGATTGGCACTCGGAGCTGCCATCACTGCTGGCGCCAGTGCCTTCCACAGGCGTGACTCTGATGGTCGTGATAGCCTGAGGGTGTGGATGAAAAGGAGGAGCGTTTATGGCGCTCATGGTGGGAGGCTTGTTTGAGTCGTGGTCCTGAAAATGGTTGGGTTTGTTAGTTTGTGACGGATGGAGTGAATATATCATATGTGGGAGACCACTGTTTGAAACTCCTTCTCCAACACTTTTATTTTCGAACTTGGTCACCGTTTCACTCTCCCGCCCATCCAATGGCCCGCCATCCTTAAGGGAATCGTAGCAGTCCGTATTGTTGACGGTAAAAGCTGGCTGCCGTAGCGATAGTTGTTTGTCTGCTGGATTCCATCGCCAAGAGCCGCTTCCATCAGTGCTAGGAGGTTTCACAAAGGGCCTTTTTACTCTCGACTCTGGGTGGGCTTCAACACGAACTATACTGCCGGTTCGCTCCAAACCTTTGCCTTATAACATAAGAGGAATAAGAACATGTAAAACAGTGATTATCTCACAAAGAGTCTTCAATATTGTTGTTCAGTATGACCTCAGCCAGGGGTGTCAAACCTACGAGCCGTGAGATGCGTTTTCGGAAATTTTGATGAAAGAAACTGCTGTTCCATATGTGTCCACTGGATGTCGCCAATGCAATTCTGTTAGGCAAGCACACGGTTTATACCGGGGCCAAGCAAGAAGTGCACAGTAAAGCCTGGCTGCGGCACTTCTCCTTCAACCTAAATGGAACGTAAAACTTGTCGTTTTACATCTTCTGCTTCGAACTATTCGTTGCCCCAAAATGTCTCTATCAAAAATTTGAAAAGTGAATGCAGAGTGTAACGCTACCTTCCTGTCTAGTTTCTACCTCCGTTTCTTGTGGATTGTTGAGTTACCACAGGATTAATTAATTAATAATTTAATACATACCGGTATATCAGTTTTTATCTATTTATTATTTATTTTGTTCAATACCAGATAGTTGTGACTTAAAGTTATTGGCTTTGCAGATATACTGAGACACAGTCCAAGTTCATTGTGTTTCTAAAACTGCACCATTTTTTTTCCTCAGAATTTTCAACTGCCTTAAAGTGTTCAGTCAACGGGATTATTTGTATTGATGTGTACAAATATGCCAAAGTTGCCTTTATTTTTAAGTTATCATGCCATGATTTTACCAGTCCGGCCTGCTTGGGAAGGGACATTCCCTCCAGGCGGCCACAGAGAAACAATGAGTTTGACATCCCTGATCTGAGCAATATAGCACCATACCTTCTACTTCCGCTGCGCCAGTGGTGGACGCTGGTGGTGACGGGTCGTGATCCGTAAGAGCTCTGTAGCGAATGGATCCCGTGCAACTGACAACGCTGGCGCTGTCCTCCGATCGAGGAGAGTTGAGCAAGCCGTGGTGTTTTGAGAAAGACATTACCTAAGAAGGGAGAGAAATGGTCGCTTAGTGTGCGATACTGTTTGAAGCTTTTTCTCTGATTCCGCAGTCATACAGTAGTTTCGAGTCATATCACTTCGTATGTGTCCATCCATCCATTTCCTACCGCTTATCCCTTTTGGGGTCGCGGGGGGTGCCGGAGCCTATCTCAGCTGCATGCTAAATGTTAAAAGTTAAAGTCCCAACGATAGTAACACGTACACTAGGGGAGGTGAAATTATCCTCTGCATTTGACCCATCCCCATGTTCACCCCCTGGGAAATGAGGGGAGCAGTGAGTAGCAGTAGTGGCTTCAGGTCTCAGGGCGGAAACACTAACCACAAGGCCGCTGAGCACTTTAGCATGTTAACCTTAGCGTTTTTGCATGCTAACATTAACATGCTAAGTTTTGAGCAAATTTTACAACCGTTTACCCCAGAGTCACATAACTTGGTATGTGACACTTTGTAACTGTTAGAATGCTAATGTTAGCATGCTAGCATGGACATGCTAACTTTTTCAGCTAATTTTACACTTAATGCTCTAATTATGAAGCCATACACCTTAGAATCATAAAACTTGGTATGTGAAACATGCTAACTGTTAGCATGTTAACATTAGCATGCAAACCTTTTGAGCTAATTTTACAACCATTTACCCCAGAGTCATATAACCTGGTATGTGAAACATGCTAACTGTTAACATGCTTCCATGCTAACATTAACATGCTAACTTTTTGAGCTAATTTTACTACCGTTTACCCCAGAGTCATATAACTTGGTATGTGATTTTGTAACTGTTAGAATGCTAAAGTTAGCCTGTTAACATGCTTACATAAAACTGGTAACTTTGTCAGCGAGTTTTACACTTTTTTCTCTAAGTACACAGTAGTACACCTTAGAGTAATATAACTTGATATGTTACACATGCAAACTGTTAGTATGCTAACCTATTGAGCTAGTTTTGCGACTGTTTACCACAAAGTCATATAACTTGGTA
This sequence comes from Nerophis ophidion, assembly GCF_033978795.1. Lineage (NCBI taxonomy): Eukaryota > Metazoa > Chordata > Actinopteri > Syngnathiformes > Syngnathidae > Nerophis > Nerophis ophidion. Next base: position 22,016,644 of record NC_084638.1, on the reverse strand, counting down.
TATGACACTTGTTAACTGTTAGAACGCAATTGTTAGCAAGCTAAAAATAGCATACTAACTTATTGAGCTAATTTTACACTTTTTTTCACTACTCCCGCAGCTATATACACCTTAGAGTCATATAACCTGGGACGTGAAACATGCTGACTGTTAGCATGCTAACGTTAGCGCACATGCTAAGTGTTAGCCTTTTATTATTAGCACGCCAATGTTGCATGGCTCTACGCAGGGGCAAGAGGGGGCAGAGCCCCCTTAAATAAATGTATTGCCCCCTCAAATCAAAATTTGAGAAAGCAAATTTGAATAAACTCACAAAATTACGACATTACAAGTTGACAAAATGATCTGCACTAGCGGAAAAATCCGCCAAAAAAGGGACACACATGATATAGTGGTGTCGGCTTCCCTCTCATCCCTCACCTCCGCTGTGCGTGTATACACCATTAACAGGCTGCGCAGCAGACACACACCCGCACACACCCTTCAGCCCTCAGTAAACATCCAATCACTGTTGCAGTATGAAAGTAAAAGAAAAGGAAAAGTTGTCTACATTTATCATATACTTGTTAGGATGGGTGTATTTGTGTAGTCTTATCTGTCATAAACACGTTTATCGTCGCGGACTTTCGGTGCAACGGAGTTCCTTTTTTTTTTTTTTTTTTACAACTTGACGAGAGCAGTGACAGCGGAGGCTCTGAGCAGCAGTGGTTTGGAAGGCAGAGAGCCTCCACTGTCCCTGTAACAAGCTACAAGTCATTTATGATGCTGTTAATGACGGTAAAAATGAAACATGCTTAGCAGTCCTCCTCTGCAGTCCTCTTCAGAGCGGAGTCCCTAGCAACCGCCCGTTTTACTTAGCAACGGTCTGGCAATCGACTGCTGGAATTCTTTTTCTGTTGTTTTTCTTGTAATTCTACATAGTCAACCTTTAATGTTTCAATCTACATTTTGTAATAAACTAATTATAAGTTTAATTTGATATGACCAAGACATCTAAAAACAAAAACACAGGCGTTTTCATCAATTTACAAACAAGTGGGCAACACACATACATTGGAGTGAATGAGTTTTGTGCCCAGATGAGTGCCCACGTCCACTGCACGTGACAAACTGAAGACAAGTGACCTGTGTCTGACAGACCCCTATGTAAAGCCCCGCCCCAGGCTGTAGTTCTGTACTGTTGTTGTTTTTCTTCATGTAATCACAGCAGGTTTTTTCTGTTGTTGTTCAAGCTTACTTATTTCCTGCTCCAGCTTCCAGCAGCTCACAAAGAAACAGTTAATGCTCTGTAATGCATCCATTTTTCAGATCATTTAAAAAGTCTAGTCCTGCTCCTTCATGTAGTAGTAGCAATGATGCTACTGCTAGTACATCAGGGACAGCAGCTAACAATACTGTACCTTTAGCACCAGCAAGCACTGTTTCTCCTGCACCAGCTCCCTCCGTCCCCCCAACAAGCGCTCCCCCAAAGCAGCCTGCTCAGCTACCCAGTGACTTAAATGGCAACGCACCATCTCAGCCAATACTGGGTGGCTACCCAAAGCGTGCATTTGGTTCAACATCAAGATCATTCAATCCTGCCTGGTACCGCACACGACCATGGCTAGAGTATTCTGTGGTGCGAGACGCCTGCTTCTGTTTCCCCTGTCAGAAATATGGCAGCGCTGTTAATGTTTCCCCCCCTGAGGGATTTCCACCTTATTGTGGTCAGGGGGTTTGCGTGCCTCAGTGACCGTAAGAGCTATAACAGCAGCTGATTAGTCTCCAGGTGGGACACCCAAGTTGGACAGGTCTGAAGGTAGAGGCCTGACAAAGTGTGATCCACTACTCTAGGTTGGGGTTGGACACATAGCTAGACCCATTTCAATGAAGAAAGCATTGTTACTATAAGCACAGAAAAAAGAGTGCTGGAGCATGATGTGTACACATGATGCCCCCTTCACATTTCTGACTGCCCCCTCATATAAGCATGCCTAGAACCGCCCCTGTAATGTTGTAGGTTAGCTCTGTAGGTCATTTCGTACTGTTACATCTAAAATCCAATCCATTCCAATCCACTTTATTTATATAGCACATTTAAAAACAAAATGTTTCCAAAGTGCTGCACAACAATATTAAAAACAACATTCAAATACTATCCTGAGCACCACCAATGACTGAATAAAAACAAAAAATAAAAATGAATACATATAAAACCAATATAAAAACAATATAAAATAAATCTGATTAAAAACGATTTTAAGGGTGAATCCAATTAAAACAGTAAATAGAAATCAACATTTTAAAACACACTGAGGGGCAACAGAGGACCACACAATACACGTAGTGTTAAAAGCCAGAGAATAAAAATGGGTCTTAAGACAAGATTTAAAACACTCCACTGTGGGAGCAGTTCGAATATGGAGGGGCAGAGTGTTCCAGAGCTTAGGGCCGACCACATAGAAGGCCCTGTCTCCCCTAGTTTTTAGTCTGGTCTTGGGCACCACGAGCTGGAGCTGGCTCTCGGACCTCAGAGCGCGCGCAGGATTGTAAGATTTGATGAGGTCCGAGATATAATGAGGTGCCAGTCCATGTACAGCTTTAAAAACAAAGAGCAATGTTTTAAAATCAATTCTAAAATGAACCAGGGAGCCAGTGCAAACTCTCAAGGATTGGGGTTGTATGCTGGCGTTTCCTGGCCCCTGTTAAGAGTCGTGCTGCCGCGTTCTGGACTAACTTCAACCGGGACAGAACTTTTTGGCTAATGCCAGCATAAAGTGCATTGCAGTAGTCCAGGTGACTTGAAATAAAAACATGCACAACTTGTTCAAAAAGGTTAAAAGATAAAAACGGTTTTAGTAGGGACGGCGTGGCGCAGTGGGAGAGTGGCCGTGCGCAACCCGAGGGTCACTGGTTCAAATCCCACCTAGAACCAACCTCGTCACGTTCGTTGTGTCCTGAGCAAGACACTTCACCGTTGCTCCTGATGGGTGCTGGTTGGCGCCTTGCATGGCAGCTCCCTCCATCAGTGTGTGAATGGGTAAATGTGGAAGTAGTGTCAAAGCACTTTGAGTACCTTGAAGGTAGAAAAGCGCTATACAAGTACAACCCATTTATTTATTTATTTATTTAGTAAAACTCACAGATTTGGACGCTCGGCACCATCGTAAACAGACAGCGGCTTCCAGCGTCCTCCGGGCAGAGATCCAGGGCACAGATAGCAGTCCCAATAAATTTTCCGCGGGAATTTTGTAGTTGATTTTATTCTAATAATTTGGGTGGGATATCAGTGAGTCCAACTGCCTCACAAATATTGATACTTTCAAAGTCGATCCTCCGCAGTGTATTATTTACGAAAGTACAAATGTTTGATGAATAGGATGGAAAATAGTATGCGGCCAGTTTGTTCAAATGATTGCCAGTACCCATGGTAAGGACACACTGTAGCCCAAACATGTGGGCCATTTTACCAGCACTATCTTAGTCTTTTATCTTCGTCGCCAGTGATTTCTTGATGTGTCAACTCACTAATCAAAACTTGTCTTTAACACAGACGGAGCATCGGGGCAAAATCCTGATTTGTCATTTGTCCCCATTTCTCGGTCTAACTAGTGGCTCTCCAAACTGCCCACTCCAGTACACCTGAATAGACCTTGCCAGTGAGGCTGAGGAGTGTGATCCCACGATAATCGGAAGACACAATTTGGTCGCCCTCCTTAAAGAGAGGAACTGCCAACCCAATCTGCCAATCCAGAGGAACCGTGTCCAATGTCAACACAATGCTGTTATTGATGTGGTCTTTAAAGTATTTAATCTACCGATATACAGTACATCATCCCAAATCGAGGTCAGCAACACACTGTCCCTACCACTCATGTTGTTGACAGTATACTGCATCCCCTTCCTGAGTGGTCCATGATTGTCCATGGCTTTCCTGCACTTTTTCCTTGGCAACTGCCAAAACAGCACCTTGACCTGTCAGTACCAGTCAGATGCCCACCAGGTCCAATGAGTCAAAAAGACCCAATAGGACTACTGGACGGCATACCTTACTGGTGCTGTCCACCAGCGATTTCTGGGATTACCGCTACAACAGGCACAGACCACCTTGATTGGTGGTGGGCCACCTCAACTATAGAGGCACGGAACAAGGCCTGCTCGGACTCAATGTCTGCTGCCTTCCTCGGAACATGTTTGGAGCTCTTCCGGAGGTAGGAATTGAAACTCTTTCTGACGGGAGACTCTGCAATTTGTCCCCAACAGACACTCGCTGTGTTTTTGGGCCTGGCAAGTCTGAGTGGCATCCTCCCGCTCCTTTGGCGCTAAAACTCCCAAAGATGGGACCGCAAGTCCTATGACACAACCACAAAGTCGATCATCAACTACGGCCCGGGACACACATATGCTTGAACATTGTTTTGTTATGAGCAATCTGTGACAAGCAAAAAAGTCCCGAAACAAAACACCATCACTCGGGTGACCGTTTCTCCCAATCGCACCACTCCAAGTCTCACTGTCTTGATAACACAACTGAGCCACTGACACGGGGGATTTTTTGTTTGGTCTGCAGCATGATACGCAGGCAACCTCATTCATTTGTTTTTGGTCATGTTTGGCTGCACGACAACCGAGACAGTATCCAAAAACCAGACTAGACTTTTGGCGAGTATTTAGTCAAAAACCAAATCCTACGTAAAAGCGATTTAGGGACGAGCCGTAGGCAATGGATGGATGAATGGGCAAAATTTGAGTATGGTTATTCATGCAAGTGTGCCATCAAGTATTGCTCTCTCAGTCATTATCCTTCATGACTACTTTCGTTTTGTTCTGTGTTCTCTGCCTATTTCAGTGATGGTGCTTTTGTTTTGTTTGCGCCTCTATTAAATATACTTTGAGCTGCATACTGCCTGCTGTTCTCTGCATTTTGGGGTCTTCCCTGCACCTGACCTGTTGTACTTTCCCCAGAAACCCAAACCCTGATGCTAAATATTCCACTTTCATGCGTAGCACATCAGCATAAGCAAATTAAGACATGTCAATTATCATTCATACTTCAGTCCTGACCTCCTCGCCTCTCACCTCAGCCTGACAACTTTATTGCGGATGTCTCTCTTTGCCTGCATTTATGTGGTCTGGATCTACAATATGCATGGTCTTGTGCATGCAATACAACATATACAGATGATTTTACAGTTCATTTCCCTTCAGGGATTAAACCTAGGAAGGAATCCCTTACCTGCATGAGTCTGGGTTGACCGCCTGCACTGAGTGGTCTACACGGAAGAGTTGTCTTCTCTGTTACTCTCATCCAGTTTTGTTTTGCTGATCCAAACACATCAATCGTGCTGTCTTCTGATTCACTCTCCTGATCCTTGCTCGTAGAATTCTCCTCTTCCGGAATATGAACCAGTTGGGATGATCCAGGACGAGACTGAATAGTCATTCTGGGTCCACCGGGCAAACCAACACCTCCGTTCTGGTTGAGGGGATTATTATTGGCTATTGGAACGCAGCCAGCAGGTATTTTGTTGTACTGAGCAGGGATGTGGGCCCCAGCTTCTTGGCCAGGGACCAAAGGCATATAATTTCCACTGTGGGGCTCTGGAGCCACAACCATGGCCGATGGTTCAGAAGGATAATGCAACTGCACATTTCTTTGAGGAGATAAAGAAGCTGCTCTTATTCCATCCATCACCTGCAGAGACAGTTTCCTGTTGTCATTCTTATTCTTCCACTGGTTGAGAAGTTGTTTGGATCGTACTGAATCCATTGAAGTGTGGATTGAGGCATGACGCCGAGGAATACGACAACCTTCTGATGAGGAGCCACCATGCGACCTAAAGGAAGACACAATACAACCAACTGAAGTCAAGATAAACTGTGATTAAGTACACTGTATATACATATATATGTATATTTATATATATACATATATATATATATATACACATATATATGTATATATATACAAACATACATATATACACATATATAAATATATATATACATATATGTATGTATGTAAATACGTATATATGTAAGTATATGTGTATATATATATATATAATATATACTGTATACAAACATCTATACATATATACACATATATATATATAAATATATATATGTATATATGTAAATGTATGTATATACATATACATATGTATATATAAACACATATCAAAAATGGTAAAGAAATGGCTAAATCAGGCTAGAATTAAGGTTTTAGAATGGCCCTCCCAAAATCCTGACTTAAACGTGTGGACAATGCTGAAGAAACAAGTCCATGTCAGAAAACCAACACATTTAGCTAAACTGCACCAATTTTGTCAAGAGGAGTGGTCAAAAATCCAACCAGAAGCCTGCCAGAAGCTTGTGGATAGCTACCAAAAGTGCCTTATTGCAGTGAAACTTACCAAGGAGCATGTAACCAAATATTAACATTGCTGTTTGTATACTTTTGACCCAGTAGATTTGGTGACATTTTCAGTAGACTCATATATATATATATATATATATATATATATATATATATATATATATATATATATATATATATATACTGTATATATACAGTCATCAGAATTTAACCGTAAAATGTATGGTGATTTTGTTACTATTTAAACATTTTTTTACAGTGCATTACTGTAAATTGAAAAACGGTACCACAATATTTTTACGGTAAAATTTTGTGGACTGAGCTGCCAGTTTTTTTACAGATTTCTGGCAGGGATGTCCAAACTGCGGGCCTTTGTCTTAAATTTGGCACGAAAGACAGCACATGTTCATCAAGCCATCTGGACGGGCATTTATATATTAAATTTCATATTAAATTGTTTGATAAAGGCTTATTTGTCCTTATTTGAGTGTACTTTCGAGGAAATGCATTCAAAACATTTACTTCTATGATCCAATCCAAACAAACTTCCCTAGTCATGGTGCAGAAAAAAAAATGTTTTCAAAATATATTTTATATATAAAGACCAGGTGTTTTGGTTGAATAAAACGGTGTAGAGCGGGTAACGTAAAAACACAACAATTAGCCAAGAGATAGCTCATATCCCGAAAACCCGTAAGCTAGACACAAATACCACTCTATGTTTTAATGGTATTCCTTTTTTGAACCAAACTCAACCTGACAGTTGTTTAATCTTTAGAAAATGTGATGTATCAGTTTATTATTGTAGGATAATATTGACGAAATGGGTATAACAATGTGTTACCTTGGCAGTGTGCTACTGCTGAAGGACTTGTCAGAACTTTCCAAAGGACTTGGCGGAACGATGACCTTCACTTCAGCATTGGCGACCTTTAGACTGGACCTGGATGGCTCCCGGTAGGAGGAGCTTCGTGTGAGGATCCGCTCTGCCTGATTGGGGGAGAAGGTGTGGGTGGTGGACCTGGTGTTGATTGGTTCCGGTTGACTGGGTGTCAACATGTGGTGGCCCACTGGATCACAGAGCAAAGATCCAATTTCAAAATGGATGACAATAAGGATGACAATGACAGTTAAATTACACCAGGACCAAAAAAGTCCTCAGGGAGTTAAGAACCATTTATAAAATGATTTGGATTCATAGTTTTGTCTACTTTTTTTTGCTCAAATCTCTCAATTAACTTCGGTCGTGTATGGAAATAGATAGTATGTCATGTTTAACCTTTTATATACCCATTTGCTCTAATTATGGCAGGTTTTTAAACCCCAAAGCCACCTACTCAGTGGCCTTGTGGTTAGGGTGTCTGCCCTGTGATCGGTGGGTTGGGAGTTCAAACCCAAAGTCAATACCAATGTCTCTAAAAATGAGACCCATTACCTTCATGCTTGGCACTCAGCATCAAGGGTTGGAATTGGGGGTTAAACCACCAAAAAATATTCCCGGGCGCGGCCACCGCTGCTGCCCACTGCTCCTCTCACCTCCCAGGGTGTGAACAAGGGGATGAGTCAAATGCAGAGGACAAATTTCACCACACATAGTGTGTGTGTGACAACCATTGGTACTTTAACTTAATTTAACTTTTTTATTTTGATAATGTTACATAAAATGAGTGACCCTCGACCCAAAGAAATAAAACAATGCACCAAAATGTATTTTATTGCTAATTCTATGTAGGAATGGGTACTGTTCACATTTGAACAATACGATACCAATCCCCAGTATCTGGGAATTGTTTCTGGTACTCAAGAGTACAAATTTTTGGTATTTTTGCGTGTGTTAATAAATGTTAATGGTTTGATAATAAACATTTATTTTTTTAATGTCACATTTGAAATTCAGCATTTTTTTTTTTGCCATGTAGTTACACTTCCAGAACATTAGATGGCAGTACTGTATAGGCTATCCATGTTATGTTGGCTAACTAGGAAGTAGCTTTTTCCAAAAGACTTAGGTTAAGTTAAAGTACCAATGATTGTCACACACATGTGTTTTGTTGCGCCCTACAAAGTTTTAATACTGTGAATGTTGAGCTTATCACACACTAGCTGTTTGATTCTAAGATTCATCCTAGTTGTAGTTGTCATTACCACATTTGGAGGTGTTGAAATGGCCATGTAAAATTGCTTAGTAGCCTGTCTATGGCAAATCCAATGAAAATTAGCATTAAACTAGTGCATTTTGGAAGAGTGGAGCCGTCACGCCAAATTTCTTCCCCCCTACAACCCCCCCGCCCATTTACTTCCGGGGTCATGATTAATACGACGTTTTGTTAACACTATATTATAAAAATCAATCAATCAATCAATCAATGTTTACTTATATAGCCCTAAATCACTAGTGTCTCAAAGGGCTGCACAAACCACTACGACATCCTCGGGAGAGGGAAAAATATAACGCTATATTATAAAAATACAGACGTTTTGTTAACGCTATATTATAAAAAATTAAAAAACAATTTACAAACACAAGCTATGGGATGACATAAGAGGAAACTTGACCCCGGAAGTAAATGCGTCATCCCGTAGCTTGTGTTTGAAGATTGTTTTTTTATTTTAATTTTTAAATTTTTATAATATAGCATTAACAAAATGTCTGTATTAATCAAGACCCCGGAAGTAAATGAGGGGAAGGTTTTTGTAGGGGGGAAGAAATTTGGCGTGACAGAGCCTTACTTTATGTCGGAGCATTTTCTACCAAGCATACTTGCTTTGTTAGTGTTGAAAATGTCAACAATACTTAAAGGGCGTTTGGCTGAGGGCTGCTCGACTGATTGTTCACGTGAGTTACGGTGTTTGGTCTGCAACCTAATGTGACGTCATGTGCAACAAAGGTATCAAAATCTTGCACCGTTTGATCAATACTTAGTAGCACCAAGGGAATTTGGTCGGTGCCAATAAAAGTACCAAATTCAGTACCCACCCATAATCTTATGCATATATTGGTACCCTGGCACTTTAACATTTGCTGTTACGGTCATCGTATGCATTTTTTTCAAAATAAAAAGCTGTCATGATTGGGTAAGGGTTTAAAAAAAAATCGATTTTCAAATGAATCGCGATTCTTATCTCTAACGATTCTTATTTAAATAAAAAAAATAAAAAAATACATGTTAAATGTATTGTTACTTTTTTTTTTTTTTTTACCTGACTTGCCAACTGTCGACAATTATATTGCTGATGTAGATTATCTATACCTGCTTTACAGGTTTACTTTAAGTGTCGTATACTTCACCTGTTTGCCTTATTTTACTTTATTTAATGTTTGGGTATCATTTTATTCAACAAAAGTAATACAGAAATGTATCAGAGCTATCATTTATTTATGGAGGAATGTAGTTAATCATAGAACTGGCACCCAATGTTATTAAAAAAAGTATTGATTTTGAATCGAGAATCGATTCTAAATCGAATCGAATCACTACCCCCAAGAACCGAATCATGTGGTGTCCAAAGCTTCACAGCCCAGAGTTAAAAAATTGCTAAAAATATTTTTTTTAAACAAAACATGTTTGCTGTATTTTTATTCAGGACTGACGTTGATTAGGATGTTTGAGCAAAAAAAATAAATAAATTAATCTAAACATTTTTATCCACTCTTAACTCCCTGAGGACCTTTTTTGTCCCAGTGTTACTTAACTGGGCGGAAATTATTTCCTCAATGTATCATTGATATCTAAAATAATTGAAAGAAAATGTTTTAAATCAAACATAAAAATAAAAAAAGTCTAAGGAAAAATTCAGTAACACAACCAAAATGAGCAAAAACGAGCCTGAAGCATTTTTAGGGGTAAAAGTTGAAATGGGAACTCAGGGACAAAAATGCAATTTTTTTTAAATAATACTTAATATTAATAAATTGAGTCACCTAAAACACAAAGCTGACATAACGTTTTGTCTTTAAATGTTTACAATATCTGTTTTTAGCATTTTCTTTTAAATATCTAAATGGCCCCTGCATTCTTAGACTCTTCTTTATGTGGAAATTGTTGGAAAAAATTTAAACCCCCGATATAAAATACTAGAAGCTCTTAAATTACAAGGGAAAAAGAATAAAAATATAAACAAAGTTTTGTTATTTAGTTAATCTTAAAAATATATATGTGAATTAATTCATTTGAAAATGTAAAATAATAAACACTGTTGAATGTGTAACTGAACATTAATATTTCCATACAGGCAGAATTTTGGACACACTAGTTTATGCAGTCACACAATCTTAATACAAACGTATAATTATTAGTATTGTATTATCATGACAGGAGGGGCCCGCAGTATCCTTTGAAAAAAACAAAAACAGTAAAAATGTGAGAGAAAAATAGCAAAAAATCTTAATAGAATTACAAATAAACTGACATATTCCAGCTAACAATCCATCCATCCATCTATCCATCCATCCATCCATCTTCTTCCGCTTATCCGAAGTCGGATCACGGGGGCAGCAGCCTAAGCAGGGAAGCCCACACTTTCCTTTCTCCAGCCACTTCGTCGAGCTCTTCCCGGGGGATCCCGAGGCCTTCCCAGGCCAGCCGGGAGACATAGTCTTCTCAACGTGTCATGGGTCTTCCCCGTGGCCTCCTACCGGTTGGACGTGCCCTAAACACCTCCCTAGGGAGGTGGTCGGGTGGCATCCTGACCAGATGCCCGAACCACCTCATCTGGCTACTCTCGATGTGGAGGTTCAGCGGCTTTATTTTGAGCTCCTCCCGGACTGCAGAGCTTTTCACCCTATCTCTAAGAGAGAGCCCCGCCACCCAGCTGAAGAAACTCATTTTGGCCGCTTGTACCGTGCTCTTGTCCTTTCGGTCATAACCCAAAGCTCATGACCATAGGTGAGAATGGGAACGTAGATCGACCGGTAAATCGAGACCTTTGCCTTACGGCTCAGCTCCTTCTTCACCACAACGGATCGGTACAGCGGCCGCATTACTGAAGACGCTGCACCGATCCACCTGTCGATCTCACGATCCACTCCTCCCTCATTCCTGAACAAGACTCCTAGGTACTTTAACTCCTCCACTTGGGGCAGGGTCTCCCCCCCAACCCGGAGATGGCATTCCACCCTTTTCCGGGCAAGAAGCATGGACTGGGACTTGGAGGTGCTCATTCTCATCCCGGTCGCTTCATACTCGGCTGCGAACAGATCTAGTGAGAGCTGAAGATCCTGGCCAGATGAAGCCATCAGGACCACATCATCTTCAAAAAGCAGAGACCTAATCCTGCGGTCACCAAACCGAATCCCTTCAATGCCTTGATTGCGCCTAGAAATTCTGTCCATAAAAGTTATGAACAGAATCTGTGACAAAGGACAGCCTTGGCGGTGTCCAATCCTCACTGGAAATGTGTTCAACTTACTGCCAGCAATGCAGACCAAGCTCTGGCACTGATCGTACGGGGAGCGAACGGCCACAATCAGACAGTCCGACACCCCATACTCTCTGAGCACTCCCCACAGGACATTCCGAGGGACACAGTCGAATGCCTTCTCCGAGTCCACAAAGCACATGTAGACTGGTTGGGCAAACTCCCATGCACCCTCAAGGACCCTGCCGAGAGCATAGAGCTGGTCCACAGTTCCACGACCAGGACGAAAACCACACTGTTCCTCCTGAATCTCAGGTTCGACTATCCGGCGTAGCCTCAATTCCAGTACACCTGAATAGACCTTACCGGGAAGACTGAGGAGTGTGATCCCACGATAGTTGGAACACACCCTCCGATTCCCCTTCTTAAAGAGAGGAACCACCACCCAGGTCTGCCAATCCAGAGGTGATGCCCCCAATGTCAACCAATACAGCATCCAAAGACTTTAGGAACTCCGGGCGGGTCTCATCCACCCCAAGGGGCCTTGCCACCGAGGAGCTTTTTAACTACCTCAGCAACCTCATCCCCAGAAATAGGAAAGCCCACCACAGATTCCCCAGGCACTGCTTCCTCATTGGAAGACGTGTTGGTGGGATTGAGGAGGTCTTCGAAGTGTTCCTTCCACTGATCCACAACATCCGCAGTCGAGGTCTGCAGAACACCATTCGCACCATACACGGTGTTGACAGTGCACTGCTTCCCCTCCCTGAGGCGGCAGACGGTGGCCCAGAATCGCTTTGAAGCCGTCTGGAAGTCGTTTTCCATGGCTTCCCCGAACTCCTCCCATGTCCAAGTTTTTGCCTCCGCGACCGCTGAAGCTGCACACCGCCTGGCCTGTCGGTACCCGTCCAGTGCCTCCGGAGTCCTATGAGCCAAAAGAACCTGATAGGACTCCTTCTTCAGGTTCTAGGATTACCGCCACCACAGGCACCAACCACCTTGCAGCCACAGCTCCAATCAGCCGCCTCGACAATAGAGGTGCGGAACATGGTCCACTCGGACTCAATGTCCAACACCTCCCTCGTGACATGTTCAAAGTTCTTCCGAAGGTGGGAATTGAAACTCTCTCTGACAAGAGACTCTGCCAGACGTTCCCAGCAGACCCTCACAATGCGTTTGGGCCTGCCAGGTCTGTCCGGCATCTTCCCCCACCATCACAGCCAACTCACCACCAGGTGGTGATCGGTAGAAAGCCCCGCCCCTCTCTTCACCCATGTGTCCAAAACCGATGACACTACTACAAAGTCGATCATGGAACTGCGGCCTCCGTTGTCCTGGTGCCAAGTGCACATATGGACACCTTTATGTTTGAACATGGTGTTTGTTATGGACAATTTGTGAAGAGCACAAAAGTCCAATAACAAAACACCACTCGGGTTCAGATCTGCGCGGCCATTCTTCCCAATCACGCCTTTCCAGGTTGCCAACATGAGCGTTAAAGTCCCCCAGTAGGACAAGGGAATCACCAGGGGAAGCACTTTCCAGTACTCCCTCGAGTGTATAGAAAAAGGGTAGGTACTCTGAACTGCTGTTTGGTGCGTAAGCACAAACAAGAGTCAGGACCCGTCCCTCCACCCGAAGGTGGAGGAAGGCTACCCTCTCGTCCACTGGGTACAACGTACAGGCTTTTAGCCGGGGGGGGGGGCAACAAGAATTGCTTCCCCAGCTCGTCGCCTCTCACTACGTGCAACCCCAGTGTGGAAGAGAGTCCAGCCCCTCTCAAGAGAACTCTGTGTGTCGAGGTGAGTCCGACTATATCCAGCCGGAACTTCTCTACCTAGCGCACTAGCTCAGGCTCCTTCCCCCCCAGCGAGGTGACGTTCCACGTCCCAAGAGCGAGCTTATGTAGCCGAGGATCGGACCGGCAAGTGCCCCGCCTTCGACTGCCGCCCAGCTCACAATGCACCCGACCTCTATGGCCCCTCCCACGAGTGGTGAGCCCATTGGAGGGCCAGCTAATAATTCATGATAAAATATTTGATCACACATAACAGAGAGCTGACACACAAAAATGTATATTCAATATGTTTTTGGCAATTTTTTTTTTTTTGGTACAAAATTAAAAAAATATCAAAATGGCCTGACATATTTGAACGTTTCAGTATGTGGCCCTTGGTGGAAAAAGTTTGGACACCCCTGATCTAGCGTTACGCCAAAGAATAACTTACTGAAATGTTTATACACAGTGTTACTGTTCAAACTGTGTGTAACGTTACATTGGCTAAAAGTATTAAAGGCCTACTGAAACCCACTACTACTGACCACGCAGTCTGATAGTTTATATATCAATGATGAAATATTAACATTGCAACACATGCCAATACGGCCTTTTTAGTTTACTAAATTACAATTTTAAATTTCTGGGGAGTTTCGTCTTCGAAAGGTCGTGTAATGATGACGTGTACGCAAGACGTCACAGGTTTTTAGGAAGTATGAGCGCAGCGCACACATACAGCTTAATGTCGTCTGCTTTAACGGCATAATCATACAGTTTTTGGGACATCTGTGTTGCTGAATCTTTTGCAATTTGTTCAATTAATATTGGAGAAGTCACAGTAGAAAGATGGAGGTGGGAAGCTTTAGCCTTTAGCCACACAAACACACGGTGATTCCTTGTTAAAAATTCCTAGAGGTGAAACTTTCCTATGGATCAGAGCGCGGTCAAGAGAACATGGATCCTGACCACTTGTCAACCAGCAGGTTTCGGTGAGAAAATTGTGGTTAAAAAGTCAGTTCTTACCGGAGAAAAGCTGAGCTTGTGCCGTCCATAGCTGCCGTCGACTCCCCTGAGACATTGGCGTCAAGACACCCGTGGAGACACCCTTCCGACTATCAGGTAATATTAAACTCACTCAAACACTAGCAACACAATAGAAAGATAAGGGATTTCCCAGAATTAACCTAGTAAATGTGTCTAAAACCATCGGAATTCGTCCCAATGCAATCGCGTTTTTTTTGTTAGTTTTTTTTCTAGTCGGTCGCTATCAATATCCTCAAACACAAATCTTTCATCCTCGCTCAAATTAATGGGGAAATTGTCGTTTTCTCGGTCCGAATAGCCCTTTTTGTTGGAGTCTCCCATTAAAAACAATGTGAATATGTGAGGAGCCATCAAACATGTGACGTCATCGTCTGCGATTTCCGGTAGAGGCAGGGCTTTTATCTTAGCACCGAAAGTTGCGAACTTTATCATGGATTTTCTCTACTAAATCCTTTCAGCAAAAATATGGCAATATCGCGAAATGATCAAGTATGACACATAGAATGGACCTGTTTGAATAAGAAAATCTAATTTCAGTAGGCCTTTAAATGTACTTAAACCAAATAATAAATGTACGTTAAAGCAGTATAAATATTACTTCAATATGTGAGTTGATGTGCACTTATGTTAAGTTTATATTAAAAAAAAAAAAACATGGTTTGCTCACCTTGGCGGTTGTTGCTCACTTCTGATTGGCTGACACTCGGCACAGAAGGTGGGGGCGACTTTCTTAGGGTGAGGGCGGGTCGTCGCTTTCTTGGCTTGGCTTCGCAAGGCTGGAAACTTCCCACTGCATAAATGCCCTGAATAGAAATATACACTGAATGTCAGTGGTGTGACGTCAGGGCCAGCAGGGCCTTCTCTGCTGGCCTAACATAACCAGAAATCATAATCATAATTAAAGATAAAGTATTTTTTAAGTTACTTTCATAAATATCTATAAGTATTCATATTCTCTTCATGTCACTCATTCCAGCGCTGTTGTTTTTAGTTTAGAGTTTTTTATCAAATCAGAATTCAGCTAGCTTATGTTGCCATGCCTTACCAAATCTGCCTGAGGCCTTTAGTATCAACAATGCGGGTGTCCGTGCACTGTAAGCGAACAGGGACATACAGTGATAGACAGTTGCGAAAGACAATCAGATCGCGAGTTGTTGTCAGTAAGGCCTTCAAGATGGCATAAGGCAGATATATATATTGTGATTTTATGAGCTAGGTAACATAAGAACTCCAATACCCAGCATGCCACAGCGCATGCGCAGTAGCCCCGTTTATGGGGTAGCTAGATGTTTTTGATGAGCACGCTGTGGAGTAAACTAAAAACTCAGCCAACACGCCTCGCCTGCATCTTTTACGATTAGACAAGACAGCACATATATTTGGAAGACCGTTTTCAAGAAGGATAATTAGAGAGAAATTACATCTTGTGATACCATGTCGGCCAACTCCGGAAGCTAGCTTAGCCGTGATGAAATGGGGAAATGCCCGCTACACAACGAGCGGCACCACTGGCTTATACGGCGTCAGAGGGCTCTACCAATTGTGAGCACAAAAAAATGTATGTCATTATTTTTTCACGTTAAATATGTTTTTTGCAATTTTTATTTTGACAGTACCACATAAGATATGTTGTAATTGCTGATAAGGGTTTATTGATTTTTAAATGCGCCAGAAAATAACCCATTTTGTACACTGTTGATGTGGTTCAGTGCGCAGTAAATGTGTTTGTGTATGGTATTTATCCAGAAATTACCATTATGGTATTTTGAGAGGTAATCATTGAAGTCGGACATCACTGAAGGCCTAGGTGGGAAACGCACGGCCCGCCACTGCTGAATGTACAATACTCAGAAATGTTGTACGTACGTATGTATGTATGTTTATGCATGTACTGTATGTACTGTATGTATGTACCCTGTCAAATATACACTGTGAATGTACAGTCCAAAAATACACTGTGACTGTACAGTACTTGGAAATGTATTTATTTACTGTATGTATGTTTATGCATGTATGTACTGTATGTACGTGCACGGTCAATTATACACTGTGAATGTACAGTACTTGGAAATGTATGTATTTACTAAATGTATGTACGTATGTACAGTACAAGCCAAATGTTTGGACACACTTTCTCATTCAATGTGCTGTCTTTATTTTGTCACTATTTACATCGTAAATTTTCACTGAAAGCATCAAAACTTGGAATAAACAAATGTGGAGTTACGTACTTAAAACAAAAAGTGATACACCTAAAAACATGTTTTATATTCTAGTTTCTTCAAAATAGCCACCCTTTGCTCTGATTACTGCTTTGCACACTCTTGGCATTCTCTCAACAACCTTCAAGAGTTAGTCACCTGAAAGGGTTTTCACTTCACTGGTGTCATAGTTGTAATGCCGTCAGTGACAATCTACAAGGTAAATAGCAATGAAAATAATGAAAACGCATTGAAATGAGAAGGTGTGTCCAAACTTTTGGCCTGTACTGTATGTATGTATATGTATGTATGTATGTATGTATGTATGTACACTTTCAAACATACATTGTGAATGTACTATATATATATATATATGTATATATATATATATATATATATGTGTGTGTGTGTGTGGGAAAAATCACAAGACTACTTCATCTCTACTTCATCTCTAAAATCTCCTGACGATTGTAGAGATGAAGTAGTCTTGTGATTTTTCCCACACCTACATATTGCGCTCTACCACGGTATCGAGCACTATTCTCTGGATAATCCAATCAAGACATATATATATATGTATATACATATGTCTTGATTGGATTATCCAGAGAATATATTGCGCTCTACCACGGTATCGAGCACTATTCTCTGGATAATCCAATCAAGACATATATATATATATATATATATATATATATATATATATATATATATCCATCCATCCATCCATTTTCTACCGCTTATTCCCTTTCGGGGTCGCGGGGGGCGCTGGCGCCTATCTCAGCTACAATCGGGCGGAAGGCGGGGTACACCCTGGACAATATATATATATAATCCAATCAAGACATATATATATATATATATATATATATATGTCTTGATTGGATTATCCAGAGAATAGTGCTCGATACCGTGGTAGAGCGCAATATGTAGGTGTGGGAAAAATCACAAGACTACTTCATCTCTACAGAACTGTCTCATGAAACAGTTCTGTAGAGATGAAGTAGTCTTGTGATTTTTCCCACACCTACATATATATATATATATATGTACACCTACATATATATATATATATATATATATATATATATATATATATATTCACTGTGAATGTACAGTACTTGGAAATGTCGTTTGTATTTATGTATGTACATGTATATGTGTATGCACATTGTATTAATGCACATTGTCAAAGATACACTGTGAATGTACAGGTCAAATATACACTGAATGTACAGTACTTGGAAATGTTGCATGTATGTATGTATGTATGTATGTACACTGTCAAAGATACACTGTGAATGGTACTCATACATACTCACACGGTACTCATAAATGTTGTACGTATGCATGTATGTACTGTATGTATGTACACTGTCAAAGATACAGTGTGAATGTACAGTACTTGAAAATTTTGTAAGTATATACTGTATGTATATGTGAATATATCTATGTATATTGTCAAAAATACACTGCAAATTTACAGTACTTGTAAATGTTATATGTATGTATGTATGTATGTATGCATGTATATGTATGTATGTACTGTATATAGGTACACTGTCAGATATACTGTGAATGTTCAGTGCTCGTAAATGTTGTACGTATGTATGTATATGTGTATATATGTATGCACATTGTCAAATATACACTGTAAATGTACAGTACTCGTAAATGTTATATGTATGTATGTATAATAATAATAATAATAATATATTTTACTTGTAAAAAAGCACTTTACGTTGAGCAAACTACATCAAAGTGCCACAGTGTAAAAAATAGTAATAATAATAATAGCAAAAAGATAATAAAAATAAATAAAATATACAACTAGAAACAGCCCAATAGCTAGAACCAGCATGTATGTATATGTATGTATGTAGTGTATATATGTACACTGTCAGATACACTATGAATGTGCAGTATTCGTAAATGTTGTATATATGTATGTATGTATACGTGTATGTATGCATGTACATAGATACGCTGTCAAAAATACACTGTGAATGTACAGTACTCGTAAATGTTGTATGTATGTCTGTATATGTATGTATGTACACCAGGGGTCTCAGACACACGGCCCGCGGGCCAATTGCGGCCCGCAAGATGTTATTTTGCGGCCCCCACCTTAATATGAAAGTTTACTGTTAGTGCGGCCCGCGAGTTTTATATGAATGCCGCTTGACAGCGTTTTGTGCAGAGCTGAGGGAATCTACCAATCACGGTGTGGTATGTGGCTGTGGCGGGCTGAACATTGACGTCACCTGTGTGATGCAAGCAGAGAAACGTTTTGCCGCTTTTCCACTAGACCCGCACACCCTCTTCCTGCCTTCCTTCCTCCTTCGCTCGCTCGCCTGCTCGCTCTCTCTCTCTCGAGCGCTTTCTGTCACTGTGTGTGTGTCTCTCTCTCGCTCCCTCCCACCCCCGGCGCCGAAGCACTCCGCCGAAGGACCGAGCGATAATACAAAACTGTGGTGCACTGGACCCCAGTGCTGATACTCCGACAGAGAGAGTCGCTGGGCTAATCAGACGTGTAACACGTTAGTCGTGATGTTAGCCCGTTTGGGCCTAATTGTGCTACTGTAACTGTAAACTCCAGGGCGTAACCTAACCTTCTGGTATCTGGCAGCTCTCTCGCCAGAATTTGACCATAAAAGTGGTTGTAAAAGGAAAAACAGTACCGTTGGTAATTTAACAATTAAGTTTTGGCGACTGAGCTGCCAAATTTTTACTGTAATTGTTTTTCGTCTAGTTAAGACATCTGGAGCCATTATTACTAATAATATTGGTATCAATTAATGATAATGTTTCTATTGCAGTAATCTTTCATTTGTTGTTGTTAATTGGCTTCGGACATCACAAACACATTTCCGCCAAGTGGGAATTTTTGTAATAAATCTAATATTGAAAACAAATTATTATTAAAAAATATATATATAACTACCTACTAAATATGTTTCCAAAATTCTGGGAACCCTCTTGATATGAAATATTCAGTCACCTTAACACTCATTTAATACTGTGGAGTAATGCTTCCTGAGGCTGAGCCAATCAGTGGCCACATTATATTTAGTATGATGAATGTACAGTATTTGTTTTTTGTTCATCAGAAATTCCAAAACTGCTTTAAGAACGTCATCATTCTGTACAGAAAATCCCCTTCAGACATATGACCAGAACTCATCTACCTACTACTATTGTACTACTACTACTGTACTACTACTACTACTACTATTATAGTACTACTAATATTACTATTGTACTACTACTGCTACTACTATTATACTATTATTGTACTACTATTGTATTACTACTACTCTAATACTACTAGTACTCCTATTTTACTACTACTACTACTACTAACACTACTACTACTATTTTATTACTACAACTACTGTACTATTACTACTACTATTGTACTACTATTTTACTACTACTACTCTACTACTTCTACTATATTACTACTACTACTGTACTACTATTGTACTCCTACTACTCCTACTATTGTACTACTACTACTACTACTACTATTGTACTACTATTGTACTACTATTTTACTACTACTACTACTGTACCACTACTAGTACTACTATTGTACTACTACTACTACTATTACTATTGTACTACTATTTTACTACTACTAATGTACTACTACTAGTACTACTATTGTACTACTACTACTACTACTACTACTATTGTACGACTACTACTACTATTACTATTGTACTACTACTAGTACAACTGTACTACTACTATTGTACTACTACTACTTCTAGTATTGTACTACTGCTACAACTTGTTGTATTACTTCTAATACTACTACTGTACTACTACTACTACTATTGTACTACTACTACTACTTCTAGTATTGTACTACTGCTACAATTTGTTGTATTACTACTAATACTACTACTGTACAACTACTATTACAATTTTACTACTACTACTACTAGTATTGTACTACTACTACTATTGTACTACTACAATGGTAGTGGTACAATAGTACTACTACAATAGCACTTTTCCAAATTCTCTCGATACATCTCAACCTTGCTGTGAAAAAGAGCTTCCGCCAGGTTTTTGAACGTACGCACGCTTATTACAGGAGGCCACTGGTTTTGCAAGTATAATTTGATGTCTCGTTACTTCTGACTTTCTGCTTCATTGTGTCTGTTTCTTTCTAGTTTTGTGTTACTTTTATCTGGCTTGTTACATTTACCCCAAGCAGTGTTTTCCTTTTGGACTACTTACAGTATATTCATTTTGTCTGAGTTATACTTTTTTTAAAACTTTTTTTCTGGCATTATGCTTTGCTGTCCGTTACTTTTTGCCAATTTGCCTCAACTTTTGTAAATGAAATAAACAATAAAAATTATTTGCAACCTTGCATCTTGGCTTCCTGCATCACAACACCTAACAGTAACATGCTGAGAGTCGAGGAACGTGTACACTCAAACTTCCTTGTCTGGGTAATTTGTGGACATGCCCTACACCTGTAGAATTGTAATGGAAAACATTTATGTGCTTTTGTATTAACGACAGTATTACTGTGAAAAGCACATTCTGACCAGAGAATGGCATTGTCCGCATGACTCACTGTGAGAGTATCCCTCTCCTTTCTCATTGCTCAATTTGAAACTCTCAGCTTCTTCATTCCAGTTAACAGTGCACCATTGTCTAAACTGTTGGTACTTCCGCTGTTGTTGTGTCATTTGCTCTCTCTCCTTTCCAAACTGAGCATACTCCCCCACTCCATCCAGTATTCAGTGTAAAATGAAGCAAAACACATTCCTTCCATGTGACCTCTGTTTTTTGAAATGCTCGAGATTTTCAAATAAATTTAAGAAAGACTTTTGTTTGACTACTTGACTAGAAAATTTCAAAGTAGTATTAGCAGGGGTTCTAAAACTTTTTTGACCTCAGGGCACAGATTGTTTCACTACCGAGGGGTCTGAGACACACTGACATTAGCACTGAATTAGTAATATTGCCCTGGATTTTAATCATATTCAATAATTATATCTGAACTACTTACAATATACAACCTTGTCAAATGATATGAAACCATGTGTCAATTACAAAGAGTATTATTTATTTAAAACATAAACCTTAGGTCAGGGTAATTAGAAAAATAAGTAATAGCCAAATATACTGCATATGAAGGGACTCGTAAAATACTGACAAAAAATACATTAGCTCAAATAAATAACAAAATTAGGATTGAATATGTTTCTTTAGCTCCAGACTTCTTCTGTTTGTTTGATACTGCCACACGTGTTGGAAAAGTGCATTTCAAGAATGCGGACCACAGCTGAGAAACAGATCTTTTTTGGCAGCGCTCTTGGCCGCCAAAAAATATCCCTAGTAAAAAGGAAGTCAGCTTCCTTGAGGTTTCTTGATTCACTCTGTTAAATATTGCAGTTTCTGGGTTGTCTTCTTCATTAATTTCAGCCTTTACCTTGTCTTGAAAGGGTATTTGTTACTTTGCAGGCATCGTGTTTCTACTACCTGTGAATTTGCAGACATTACGACATGTTACATGTCTCCTCTAACATTTTTGACATGAGCTCCTTTCATCGCCCTTTTTTGAATAATGAACAGGTTTTAAATATCTAAATCGGGGGTGTCCAAACCACAACCCACGGGTCAAGAGCGACCCGCCGGTTTGTTAAGTGTGGCCCGCGAGACGTCACAATTTCAATAAGAAATCTGACCCTCGGGGTTCCTCTGACTTACTTTAAAATATCTTACAGAATAATCTCTGCAAATTTACCACCATTCTGGTAATAATGTTTGGTAACAAATATTGTTAATGACCATGGATTTCACTTTGAATGGTGAAACGGCACAGCATTTTTATATATGACCCAATACAAACAACCTTCCCCAGTTTTAGAGCAACAAAAAAATATTAATTTAGTATATCTGAAAATATAATTGCTTAAAGTTTACCTCCATCTTGTGAACAAAGTAATTCATTATTGTTAATGACTACAAATTTCACTTTGAAGTGTATACAGTACAGCATTTAACTGAATGACCCAATCCAAACATCCTTCCCTAGTCATAGCGCAACAACAAAACAAATAATTTTTTATATCTGAAAATATAAATGCTTAAAGTTTACCTCCATCTTGTTAACAATGTGACCAATTGTTGTTAATGACCACCAATTGCATTTTAAAGTGTACATAGCACAGAATTTTATATATGACCCAATCCAAACAACCTTCCCGAGTCATAGCACAACAATAACAAAAACATTTAAATATCTGAAAATATATTTGCTTACGGTATACCCCCATCTTGTTAACAATGTGACTAATTCTTGTTAATCACCACGAATTGCACTTTGAAGTCTACACAGCACAGCATTTACTTGGATGACCCAATCCTAACCATGTACTTTCAAATAAATTCTGAGTAGCACATTTCAATGTACAGTGCAGAGGAGAGAAAATAGTGAATGCATTACCAGATAAATAGCAATAGCTGTCCCTAGCATCCATCCACAGTAGACATCCACAGGGTGGTTTCTGAACTGAATAATCCTGGTGAGTCCGGCCAAGATGGCCAACATGATGAAAGAAAACACCAAAAGAGGCTTCAGCAGCTTGGTGGAGTCCGTCAGCACTGTGTTAAAATACATCTGGAACACATTGGAATATTTTCAATATATATGCGATATTTGTCTTCCCCAGTTGTTCCAGTTTAAGTCCAAACTAATGGTTTTCTTTAATACTTACTAAGAAGTGTACTTACTGAGACATAGACCGCTCCAAAGGCAGCCAAGGTTGCATGCTGGGAGGGGAAGGACTTCCTGTCAGGAGAAAGGGTGTATTTAAAAATAATATGATTTAAAGGTGGACGGATAATTTGTTTGTTTTTTTTTGTTCTTGTTGTCAATGTGTAAAGGTAAAGTAGACCCTTCATTTTGGACCAGAAATGCAAAAGGTTCTACTGCTTATATCAGTCTTTCTGCAACCATGACTGTCAAAAAGGCTCACAGTGGAAAACCCATCAAGGAGGTTTTACTGGACTAATAACAAAACAATGACTTCATTGATACAATGTACAGCATCAGTTTATATCCTGAAATCACAAAGCCAAGCAGTTTCACAGGACACTGTGCCACGCTTATTGATAATATTTTTACCAATGATTTTGATAATAACACTACAAGTGGTCTACGTATAACCGACGTTACAATATATGATGGAAACTGCAAAAAGAAAATGAAAGACAAAAATAATTTTCGAAGACTGCACAGAGAAGACGATGATTGCTTTCAAAATTAGCTCCAAAAGCAAGATTGGGACAATGTCTACAATGAATAAGAGGTTGATGAAGCATATGAACATTTCTTAAACAAGTTCATAATACTTTATGACAAACATTGTCCATGGAAACATCTCACTAGTAGGCAGAGAAAGAATAATCAACCATGGATGACAAAAGGGTTAAAAATTATTGTAAGAAGATTAGATTAGATCACACTAAATAGTACTTTATTTATTCCTTCAGGAAAATTTAAATTTTCAGCACAATCCCATTCAAGATCAGACAAAAATTACAGGGAGACAGAACAGGATCGCTGACGGCTCTGCCGGCTTCCAGCGCCCTGTACAAAAAAGGTGAGATACAGGTAAACAAGTGGGGGGGAATGGGAGAAAAAAATAGAAGATTAAAATAAAATAAAATAAAAAAAATCGGTCTAAGCCTGGGCCCGTGGAGAGGGCGTCCAGACTGAGGCCAAGGGAAAAAACAACAACAACAACAACAACTCATAGCCATAGTACACATCCCTCTCACATGTGTATAAGAAGGAAACACCAAACATCAACGAACACAAAGGACATGAAAGAGATTAAAGCAGCGGATACAACCAGCCACTTCTACATACAGCTATGAATAAAAAGTAAAAGAAACATATACACTGTGGTAGCCTCTGTGGTGTTCCACGCCATCGTCCGCTGGGGTGGAGGGAGCATGGCCAGAGACAGGAGCAGACCCAACAAAGCAACCAAGAGAGCAGACTGCACTCTCGGCCGCCAACCAACTCTCGGCCAGTGTCCAGTCCGCATGGATGAGCAAGGATACGTCCAAGGAGACTGAGGTGTCCGACACCTGCTCACCCAGCCAAGACACCACGAAGACTCTCCGTCGCGGCGCTCAGTGCTAGCTCCGCAGCCCTGTCCCCTCATCCGCATCTCCTCCAGTCCCTCCAAACCCACTCCGGTGTGGCAGAGACCCAGCAGCTGGTCTCCATGGCCAAACGACTCCCGGGAGGCAGATCCAGAAGTCCACAAAAAAGCACCGCAGAGGTAACGAAAGTGCCACCCCTTGTCACACAGTCCCAAAAGGCAGAAAAATATATATATAACACATGAAATCAAGAGGGAAATACGAAAGGATGACACAAGAGCACAGAGCTCCTGACAACAGCAGCCACTACAGTGAATACACTATATAGAAAATGTATGGCACAAAGAACTGCAGAGGCAGAAATTAAGTACAAAACGTATAAAAACAAGTTAACAAACATACTACAATCATGTAGAAAATAATATTACAGTGAATTATTGGACAGGAACAAAAATAATATGAGAGCAACATGGGCATTTTCAACAGCATTATTAAAAATGGCACTAAGAGGGATTACCCCCAATACTTCTTAGATGGAAATAAACATCATGACAACATAAAAAGAAGTAGTTGAAAGCTTTAATAATTACTTTGTAAATATTGGACCAAAATTGGAACAAAGGATTCCAGACCCAGTTTCAATTGAGGACTATAATGATACTCTAGAGCGAAATCCCAACTCCATGTTCCTCAGTAATGTGACACAGGAGGAAATAGTTACAATCGTGAAAAAATGTACATCCGAGACATCAACTGATTGTAACGGCATTGATATGGAAACAATAAAAAAGGTTATTGAAGAGATCTCAGGACCATTAATGTATATTAGTAAACTATCATTTCAAACAGGTACATTTCCAAACAAAATGAAAATAGCTAAAGTTGCACCAAATTATAAGACTGGAGACAAACATTTATTTACAAATTATAGACCTGCTTCTTGACTTCCACAATTTTCTAAAATCATTGAAAAACTGTTCAATAATAGATTAGAGAGTTTCATAAATAAAAATATAATACTCGAAGAGAACCAATATGGATAAAGAGCTAATGTTTCAACTTCAATGGCTTTAATTGAAATTACAGAAGAAATTACCAATGCAAGCGATAGTAAAAAAAAATGTGCGCCAGCAGTGTTTATGGATCTAACCAAAGCATTTGACAAAATTAATCACAATATTTTAATCAAAAAACTAGAACGATATGGCATCAAAGGGTTAGTCTTAAACTGGATAAGAAGTTATCTAACGAACAGTAAACAATGCGTGAAGCTAGGCGAACACACTTCTACAACGCTAAATATATATCCTGTGGTGTACCTCAGGGATCAATCCTAGGACCTCAATTATTCACTCTCTATATAAATGACATTTGTAAAGTTACAAGAGATTTAAAGTTAGTATTATTTGCGGAGGCTTCACGGTGGAAGAGGGGTTAGTGCGTCTGCCTCACAATACGAAAGTCCTGCAGTCCTGGGTTCAATCCCAGGCTCGGGATCTTTCTGTGTAGAGTTTGCATGTTCTCCCCGTGAATGCGTGGGTTCCCTCCGGGTATTCCGGCTTCCTCCCACTTCCAAAAACATGCACCTGGGGATAGGTTGATTGGCAACACTAAATTGGCCCTAGTGTGAGAATGTTTGTGTGAATGTTGTCTCTCTATCTGTGTTGGCCCTGCGATGAGGTGCCGACTTGTCCAGGGTGTACCCCACCTTCCGCCCGATTGTAGCTGAGATAGGCGACCCCAAAAAAAGGGAATAAGCGGTAGAAAATGGATGGATGGATGGATGGATGGATTATTTGCGGATGATACAACAGCGTTTTGTTCAGAAGAGAACACACAGAAGATAATACAAATAATAACAGAAGAAATTAACAAATTAAAAAGATGGTTTGACAAAAACAGACTATCGTTGAATCTCAGTAAAACTAAAATAATGCTATTTGGTACTAGTAGAAAAGAAGGTCAAACACAAATAAAAATAGACGGAACAGAAATTGAAAGAGTAAATGAAACCAAATTTCTAGGTATAATGATTGATGATAAATTGAACTGGAAAAAATACACAAGATAAAGTAGCAAGAAACACGTCAATAATGAATAAAGCTAAATATGTTCTAGACCAAAAATCACTTCATATTCTCAACTGCTCACCAGTGTTACCATATCTGAGTTACTGTGTAGAAATATGGGGAAATAATTACTCAAGTACACTTAATTCACTAACAGTGTTACAAAAATGATCAGTTAGAATAATACATAATGTTGGATATAGAAAATATACAAACCCTTTATTTATTGAAGCAAAGATACTGAAATTCCACGACATAGTGAATTTGCATACAGCTAAAATTATACAAAAAGCTAACTATAACCTGCTTCCCAAAAATATACAACAATTCTTCCCAACGAAAGAGGAGAAATATAATCTTAGAGAAAAATGTACAAAACCTAGTTTCCATATGAATTGGGAAATTGTGTTAGATGTAAATATAAATGGAATACAATGATTTGCAAATCCTTTTCAACCCATATTCAATTGAATGCACTACCAAGACAAGATATTTGATGTTCAACCTCATAAACTTTTTTTTTTTTTGCAAATAATAATTAACTTATCATTTCATGGCTGCAACACATGCCAAAGTAGTTGGGGAAAGGGCATGTTCACCACTGTGTTACATCACATGTTCTTTTAACAACACTAATTAAACGTTTGGGAACTGAGGAAACTAATTTTTGTAGCTTTGAAAGTGGAATTCTTTACCATTCTTGCTTGATGTAAAGCTTAAGTTGTTGAACGGTCTGCGGTTTTGTCGTATTTTACGCTTCATAATGCGCTACACATTTTCGATGGGAGACAGGTTTGAACTGCAGGCGGGCCAGGAAAATACCTGCACTCTTTTATTACGAAGCCACGCTGTTGTAACACATGGCTTGGCATTGTTTTGCTGAAATAAGCAGGGGCGTCCATGATAACGTTGCTTGGATGACAACATATGTTGCTCCAAAACCTGTATGGACCATTCAGCATTAATGGTGCTTTCACAGATGTGTAAGTTACCCATGTCTTGGGCACTAATACACCCCTATAGCATCACAGATGCAGGCTTTAGAATATTGCGCCTATAAGAATCCGATTGGTTATTTTTCTCTTAGTTCTGGAGGACACCACATCCTCTGTTTCCAAATATAATTTTAAATGTGGACTTGTTAGACCACAGAACACCTTTCCACTTTGCATCAGTCCATCTTAGGTGAGCTCAGGCCCTGCCAAGCCGGCGGCATTTCAGGATATTGTTAATAAATGGGTTCGGCTTTGCATAGTGGAGTTTTAACTTGCACTTACAGATGTAGCGACCAACTGTAGTTACTGACAGTGGTCTTATGAAGTGTTCCTGAGCCCATGTGGTGATATCCTTTACACACTGATGTTTTATGATGCAGTACCGCCTGAGGGATCAAAGGTCTGTAATATCATCGCTTACGTGCAATGATTTCTCCAGATTCTCTGGACCTTTTGATGATTTTACGGACCGTAGATGGTGAAATCCCTAAATTTCTTGCAATAGCTCGTTGAGAAATGTTGTTCTAAAACTGTTCGACAATTTGCTTACAAATTGGTGACCCTCGCCCCATCCTTGTTTGTGAAATACTTAGCATTTCATGGAAGCTGCTTTTATACCCAATCATGGCACCCACCTGTTCCTAATTAGCCTGCACACCTGCGGGGTGTTCCAAATAAGTGTTTGATGAGCATTCCTCAACTTTAACAGTATTTATTGCCACCTTTCCCAATTTCTTTGTCACGTGTTGCTGGCATCAAATTCTAAAGTTCATAATTATTTGCAACAAAAAAAAATGTTTATCAGTTTTAACATCAAATATGTTGTCTTTGTAGCATATTCAACTGGATATGGGTTGAAAAGGATTTGCAAATCATTGTATTCCGTTTATATTTACATCCAACACAATTTCCCAACTCATATGGAAACGGGGTTTGTAATTTAAAACATTTGTACGCACGTACAACACTTAAGACCTTCAGTATATCTGTTTGTGGAATCAAATTATGAAATGGATTACTAATGGATCATGTACTAATATGATCCACTTTAAGAAACTCTTCAAACTTAAAGCGTTTACAAAATACAAAGAAGAAGAATCATAATAAACATTCTGAAATTATTCATCCATCCATTCTTTCATTCTCAAAATAACCTTACTTATCTCATCGTATGGAATATAACTTACTTCACCAATTATTTATTTATTAATTTGTTTTGTGATACTTATGGAGTATATTGTGAATATATTAAGAACAGGAAGTGAACAAAAGTTTTAGCAACTGTTATGTAAAAGAAAAGGGGTAGAATTTAATAAGCTCTGCTTCTTCCTACTCCTTTTCGAACACGTTGAAAAGAGAAACTGGAAATTGTGATGTATCATGTTGTATGCTTGCATGTTTGAAAAAAACTCAAACTCAAACTCAAACTCAAACTCAAAACAAAACAAAAAACAACATTAGGAATGTAAATTTTACAACAACTCATTCCATTCGATCCCAATCCTTAGGGTGACAATTTTATTCAGAATCGATTCTCATGATTAATGTTTCGCTATGACAGGTAACAGTTTGCACAAGTTTCTCTGCTTTTTGAGGTATGTGTGCAGCGAGTAAATCCTATTCAACCTATATTCAATTGAATATACTACAAAGACAAGATACTTAACGTTCGAGCTGGTAAACTTTGTTATTTTTTGCAAATATTAGCTCATTTAGAATTTGATGGCTGCAACATGTTTCAAAAAAGCTGGCAAAAGTGGCAAAAAAGACTGAGAAAGTTGAGGAATGCTCATCAAAAACTTATTTGGAACATCCCATAGGTGAACAGGCTAATTGGGAACAGGTGGGCGCCATGACTGGGTATAAAAGCAGCTTCCATGAAATGCTCAGTCATTCACAAACAAGGATGGGGCGAGGGTTACCACTTTGTGAACAAATGCGTGAGCAAATTCTTGAACAGTTTAAGAACAACATTTTTCAACACGCTATTGCAAGGAATTTAGGGATTTCACATCTAAGGTCTGTAATATCATCAAAAGTTTCAGAGAATCTGAAGAAATCACTGAACGTAAGCAATGCCCGTGACCTTCGATCTTCCAGGCGGTACTGCATCAAAAAGCGACATCAGTGTGTAAAGGATATCACCACACGGGCTCAGGAACACTTCAGAAAACCACTGTCAGTAAGTACAGTTTTTCGCTACATCTGTAAGTGCAAGTTAAAACTCTACTATGCAAAGCCATTTATCAACAACACACAGAAACGCCGCCGGCTTTGCTGGGCCCGAGCTCATCGAACGTGGACTGATGCAAAGTGGAAAAGTGTTCTCTGGTCTGACGAGTCCCCATTTCAAATTGTTTTCTGAAACAGTGGACATTGAGTCTTCCGGAACAAAGCGGAAAAGAAGACTGTTATAGGCGCAAAGTACAAAAGCTAGCATCTGTGATGGTATGGAGGTGCATTAGTGCCCAAAGCATGGGTAACTTACACATCTGTCAAGGCACCATTAATGCTGAAAGGTACATACAGGTTTTTAAGCAACATATGTTGCCATCCAAGCATAGTCTTTTTCATGGAATCCCCTGCTTATGTTAGCAAGACATTGCCAAGCAACATTCTGCACGTGTTACAACAGTGTGCCTTTATAGTAAAAGAGTACGGATACTAGACTGGCCTGCCTGTAGTCCAGACCTGTCTCCCATTGAAAATGTGTGGTGCATTTTGAAGCCTAAAATACGACAACAGAGACTGTTAAACAACATAAGCTGTACATCAAGCAAGAATGGGAAAGGATCCCACCTGAAAACCTTCCAAAATTGGTCTACTCAGTTCCCAAACGTTTACTGACTGTTAAAAGGAAAGGCCATGTAACACAGTGGTATAAATGCCCATGTGCCAACTTTTTTGCAATGTGTTGCTACCATTAAATTTTAAGTTATTGATTTTTTGCAAAAAAGTTTTAACACTGAAACACCCTCAGAAAAAGGTGCTTCAAGATGTGGCTGGCTAGCTCGCGGCTAATATCTATCCACCAGTCAGCAGTGTCGTAACTACTCCTGAATCACTAATCCTTGTCTCAATGGTGACATTGGTGGATCTACACCTAACATCCACGGTAATGATACCAAGTCCAGGAGCGTATGTTGTCAATTTTTTTTCACATCACAAAATCTTCTTGTTTGTTTTTTTTATGTTTATAAACTCAGTAAATACATCCCTGGACACATGAGGACTTTGAATATGACCAATGTATGATCCTGTAACTACTTGGTATCGTCCTGATACAACTGGCTTTGAGGTATCATCAAAAACTAATGTAAAGTATCAAACAACAGTAGAGAAGTGATTATTACATTTCAACCGAAGTGTAGATAGAACATGTTAAAAGAGAAAGTAAGCATATATTAACAGTAAATGAACAAGTAGATTAATATTTCATTTTTTACCACTTGTCCTTAATAATTTTGACAAAATAATAGAATGGGAAATGACACAATATGTTACTGCATATGTCAGCAAAATAATTAGGAGTCATTTGTTTACTTACTAATAAAAGACAAGTTGTCTTGTATGTTCACTATTTTATTTAAGGCAAACTTGCAATAAGAAATCTTTGTTTAATGTACTCTTAATATTTTTTGTTAAAATATAGCAAAAAATTACATTTTTGTGGTCCGCTTTATTTAGAAAAGTACTGAAAAGTACTAAAATACTTTTGGTACCGGTACCAAAATATTGGTATCTGGACAACACTAATACATACATACATACTGTGTATACATTACTACACACATACATATATACATATACACATACATATACATATGTATATATATATATATATATATATATATATATATATATATATATATATATATATATCTGCGATGAGGTGGCGACTTGTCCTGGGTGTACCCCGGACCCCAAAAGGGACACTAATACATACATACATACTGTGTATACATTACTACACACATACATATATACATATACACATACATATACATATATATACATATATATATATATATATATATACATACATATACACATATATATATATATATATATATATATATATATATATATATATATATATATATATATATCTCTGCGATGAGGTGGCGACTTGTCCTGGGTGTACCCCGGACCCCAAAAGGGACAAGCGGTAGAAATGGATGGATGGATATATATATATATATATATATATATATATATATATATATATATATATATGTATGTATATATGTATATATATATATCTATATATATATAGATATATATATACATATATACATACATATATAAATGCAGTTTGTCGCTTCATCTGTAAGTGCAAGTTAAAGCTCTACAATGCAAAGGAAAGCCAATTATCAACAACATCCAGAAACGCCGCCGGCTTCTCTTGGCCCGAGATCATCTAAGATGGACTGATGCAAAGTGGAAAAGTATTCTGTGGTCTGACGAGTCCACATTTCAAATTTTTGGGGGAAATATTCGACATCGTGTCATCCGGACCAAAGGGGAAGCGAACCATCCTGATTGTTATCGACGCAAAGTTCAAAAGCCAGCATCTGTGATGGTATGGGGGTGCATTAGTGCCCAAGGCATGGGTAACTTACACATCTGTGAAGGCACCATTAATGCTGAAAGGTACATACAGGTTTTGGAACAACATATGCTGTCATCTAAGCGCCGTCTTTTTTATGGACGCCCCTGCTTATTTCAGCCAGACAATGCCAAGCCACATTCAGCACGTGTTACAACAGCGTTTCTTCGTTAAAAAAAAAAGAGTGTGGGTACTTTCTTGGCCCACCTACAGTCCAGATCTGTCTCCCATCAAAAATGTTTGGTGCATTATGAAGCATAAATTACAAGCGGAAACCCCAGACTGTTGAACGACTGAAGCTCTACATAAAACAAGAATGGGAGAGAATTCCACTTTCAAAGCTTCAACAATTTGTTTCCTCAGTTCCCAAACATTTATTGAGTGTTGTTAAAAGAAAAGGTGATGTAACACATTGGTGAACATGCCCTTTCCCAACGACTTTAACATGTGTTGCAGCCATGAAATTCTAAATTAATTATTATTTGCAAAAAAAAAAAAATTAAAGTTTAGGAGTTTGGACATCAAATATCTTGTCTTTGTAGTACATTCAATTGAATATGGGTTGAAAAGGATTTGCAAATCATTGTATTCCGTTTATATTTACATCTAACACAATTTCCCAACTCTTATGGAAACGGGGTTTGGATATATATATATATATATATATATATATATATATATATATATATGTATATATATATATATATATATATATATATATATATATATATATACATATATTTATACCATTTGTCTATTTTATATATATATATATATAAATTAGACAAACAGCTCTGATATATCTCTATATTACTTCAAATAAAACTTTGTTTTAATTGATTACAAATTTTTACAAATGAGTATTGCGATTCATTAATTTTTTTTTGACACCCCTACTACTGAGTGCCTGTTACCTGGGATCAGCCCCGTACAACACAGTATATATTTATAAACATTCAAACTACAAACCAAATTTTTACCTCCCAGCTGTGATGAGGCTGACGTCTTGTCCGGAACAGATATCCTCCAAAATAAAAGCTTCGTCGCAAGTTGACATGTTGATGTGTGTTAAATTGGGTTTGCAAACATCCAGCCAGTAAGGGGTGTGCTGTCCAGTCGACAGCTGGAAAATGTCCGTTATCAGCGCGGTCACACACAAGCCGAAAATGTGGACGCCTGTAAAATATAATTTAAAGAATAGTTTTATTTTTGTGTGGCATTGTGTATTTTAAATGTGTAACTCACAATTGTTGTGCTTTAAAATCCATACCAGGGATAGTCCACTCGATACCGACGCCAATACTTTAATGTTGTATACGTGCCGATACCGCATATTAATCATAAATATTATTATCAAGGCTTACGTCAGGCTGATTACAAAAAGAAATAATCAAATATACACAAAAGAAAGGACTCATTAAAAAACTAAATTTACATACAATTGAACAGCGCTAAGATAAATATATTTTTAAAACAAATACATTTTTATCATGGCTTAGGTCAGGCTGATTACAAATATAAATAATAATCAAATTTACACTCTTAAAAAGTACACATACGTACAATTACACAGAGCTAAAATACATAAATGTAACAAATAATGATATAATAAATAATCACACAATATGTTTCTTAAATAAACTGTCACAAAAATTTAAGTTGTATTAAAAGTACAGCTTCACCACTTTAGTCAACATTTTTGCGCTTAATAAACTTCTCTATAACTTTAGCTTCAGACTTCTTCTGTTTGTTTGATAGTGTCATTTCTGCCACAAGTGGTGGAAAAGTGTATGACAACCGAAAGATCATTTGTCGCGGACCTCTAGGTTGCTTTAGCTCTACAATACACATTTGATTCCTGTGTGTTTTTTTTGTCTAAGTTGCAAGAGCACTCTGATGTTTTTTAAGGACCAGCAAAAAAGTGAGTCAAAGATCATCGCTACGACGGTTTTGAGAATCTGCAGCAAAAATGTGATTTACTTTAATGGTGTGCAGACCCACATGAAATGAAGTGGCAGACCATATTAAATGGTGTGGCTAACCACGTTCAATTGTGTGACAGACCACGTTAAATGGAATGACGGACCACATTAAACAGTGTGGCAGACATCATTTAATGTGACAGCACACATTGAATGATGTGGCAGACCACATTAAATGGTGTGACAGACCACTTTAAATAGTGTGACAGACCACATTAAATGATGTGACAGCACACATTAGATGATGTGGCGGACCACGTTAAATAAACCACATTCAATGGTGTGGCAGACCACATTAAATGGTGTGACAGACCACTTTAAATAGTGTGACAGACCACATTAAATGATGTGACAGCACACATTAAATGATGTGGCGGACCACTTTAAATGAACCACATGAAATGATGTGGCAGACCACATTAAATGGTGTGACAGACCATGTTAAATGGCGTGGCACACCGCAATCAATGATGTGGCAGACCACGTTAAATGAACCACATTAAATGGTGTGGCAGACCACGTTAAATGATGTGGCAGACCATGTTAAATAGCGTGGCTGACCACATTCAATGGTGTGACAGACCACATTAAATAGTGTGACAGACCACATTAAATAGTGTGGCAGACCATATTAAATGATGTGACAGCACACATTAAATTATGTGGCGGACAACGTTAAATGAACCACATTAAATGGTGTGGCAGGCCACATTAAATGCTTTGACAGACCATTTTAAATAGTGTGGCAGACCACATTAAATGATGTGACAGCACAGATTAAATGATGTGGCGGACCACATTAAATGAACCACATTAAATGATGTGGACTACGTTAAATGGTGTGGCAGACCACATGAAATGGAGTCGCAGACCATATTAAATCTTGTGACTGACCACATTCAATGGTGTGACAGACCACATTAAATGGTGTGACAGACCACATTCAATGATGTGGCAGACCACGTTAAATGACGTGACAGCACACATTAAATGATGTGGCGGACCACTTTAAATGAACCACATGAAATGATATGTGGCAGACCGCATTAAATGGTGTGACAAACCATGTTAAATGGTGTGGCACACTGCTTTAAATGATGTGACAGAACACATTAAATGATGTGGCAGACCACGTTAAATGGTGTGGCAGACCACGTGAAATGAAGTGGCAGACCATGTTAAATAGAGTGGCTGACCACATTCAATGGTGTGACAGACCACATTAAATAGTGTGACAGACCACATTAAATAGTGTGGCAGACCATATTAAATGATGTGACAGCACACATTACATTATGTGGCGGACCACGTTAATTGAACCACATTCAATGGTGTGGCAGACCACATTAAATGCTTTGACAGACCATTTTAAATAGAGTGGCAGACCACATTAAATGATGTGACGGCACACATTAAATTATGTGGCGGACCACGTTAAATGAACCACATTATATGATGTTGCGGACTACGTTAAATGGTGTGGCAGACCACATGAAATCGAGTGGCAGACCATATTAAATCTTGTGACTGACCACATTCAATGGTGTGACAGACCACATTAAATAGTGTGGCGGACCATATTAAATAATGTGACAGCACACATTAAATTATGTTGCGCACCACGTTTAATGAACCACATTCAAAGGTGTGACAGACCACGTTAAATGGTGTGACAGACCACATTCAATGATGTGGTGGACCATATTAAATGAACCACATTAAATGGTGTGGCAGACCACGTTAAATGGTGTGGCAGACCACGTTAAATGGTGCGGCAGACCACATAAAATGATGTAACAGAACACATTAAATAATGTGGCGGACCACTTTAAATGAACCACATTAAATGGTGTGGCAGACCACATTTAATGATGTGACAGACCCCATTATATGGTGTGACAGACCACGTTAAATGATTTGACAGCACAAATTAAATGATGTGGCGGACCACGTTAAATGAACCACGTTAAATGGTGTGGCAGACCACTTTAAATGGTGTGACAGACCAAATTAAATGGTGTGGCAGACCACATTAAATGGTGTGACG
Source organism: Nerophis ophidion (assembly GCF_033978795.1). NCBI lineage: Eukaryota > Metazoa > Chordata > Actinopteri > Syngnathiformes > Syngnathidae > Nerophis > Nerophis ophidion. Next base: position 21,980,059 of record NC_084638.1, on the reverse strand, counting down.
GACCACATTAATTGGTGTGAGATCACTTTAAATGGTGTGGCAGACCACATTAAATGATGTTACAGAACACATTATATGACGTTAAATGGTGTGGCAGACCACTTTAAATGGTGTGACAGACCAAATTAAATGGTGTGGCAGACCACGTTAAATGATGTGACAGACCACATTAAATGGTGTGAGATCACTTTAAATGGTGTGGCAGACCACATTAAATGATGTTACAGAACACATTATATGACGTTAAATGGTGTGGCAGACCACTTTAAATGGTGTGACAGACCAAATTAAATGGTGTGGCAGACCACGTTAAATGGTGTGACAGACCACATTAATTGGTGTGAGATCACTTTAAATGGTGTGGCAGACCACATTAAATGATGTTACAGAACACATTATATGACGTGGCGGACCACATTAAATGAACCACATTAAACGGTGTGGCAGACCACATGAAATGAACTGGCAGACCATAGTAAATGGTGTGGCTGACCACATTCAATGATATGACAAAGCACATTAAATTGGGTGACGGACCACTTTAAATAGTGTGAGAGACCACATTAAATGATGTGACAGCACATAATAAATGATGTGGCGGACCACGTTAAATGAACCTCATTCAATGGTGTGACAGACCACTTTAAATAGTATGGCAGACCACGTTAAATGATGTGACAGCACACATTAAACTATGTGGCGGACCACGTTAAATGAACCACATTAAATGGTGTGGCAGACCACATTAAATGGTGTGACAGACCACGTTAAATGATGTGGCAGACCACATTCAATTGTGTGATAGAACACATTAAATGATGTGGCAGACCACATTAAATGGTGTGGCAGACCACGTTAAATGGTGTGACAGACCACATTAATTGGTGAGACAGACCACTTTAAATGGTGTGGCAGACCACATTAAATGATGTTACAGAACACATTAAATGATGTGGCGGACCACGTTAAATGAACCATATTAAACGGTGTGGCAGACCACATGAAATTAAGTGGCAGACCATAGTAAATGGTGTGGCTGACCACATTCAATGATGTGACAAACCACGTATAAATAGTGTGGCAGACCACGTTAAATGATGTGACAGCACACAATAAATGATGTGGCGGACCACGTTAAATGAACCACATTCAATGGTGTGACAGACCACGTTCAATGGTGTGACAGACCACTTTAAATAGCATGGCAGACCACATTAAATGATGTGACAGCACACATTAAATGATGTGGCGGACCACGTTAAATGAACCACATTAAATGGCGTGGCAGACCACATTAAATGGTGTGACAGACCACATTAAATGATGTGGCAGACCACATTCAATTGTGTGACAGAACACATTAAATGATGTGGCGGACTACGTTAAATGGTGTGGCAGACCACATTAAAAGGTGTGGCAGACCACATTCAATTATGTGACAGAACACATTAAATGATGTGGCGGCTACGTTAAATGGTGTGGCAGACCACATGAAATGGAGTGGCAGACCATATTAAATCTTGTGACAGACCACATTAAATGGTGTGACAGACCACTTTAAATAGCATTGCAGACCACTCTAAATGATGTGACAGCACACATTAAATGATGTGGCGGACCACGTTAAATGAACCACGTTAAATGGTGTGGCAGACCACATTAAATGGTGTGACAGACCACATTAAATGATGTGGCAGACCACATTCAATTGTGTGACAGAACACATTAAATGATTTGGCGGACTACGTTAAATGGTGTGGCAGACCATATTAAATCTTGTGACAGACCACATTAAATGGTGTGACAGACCACATTCAATGATGTGGTGGATCATGTTAAATGAACCACTTTAAATGGTGTGGCAGACCACGTTAAATGGAGCGGCAGACCACATTAAATAATGTGACAGAACACATTAAATAATGTGGCAGACCACATTAAATGATGTGACAGAACACATTAAATAATGTGGCGGACCACATTAAATGAATCACATTAAATGTTGTGGCAGACCACATTAAATGGTGCGACAGACCACGTTAAATGGTATGACAGACCACATTCATGGTGTGACAGACCACATTCCATGATGTGGTGGACCATGTTAAATGAAACACATTAAATGGTGTGGCAGACCACATTAAATGGTGTGGCAGACCATGTTAAATGGTGTGACGGACCACATTAAATGGTGTGACAGACCACATTAAATGGTGTGGCAGACCATGTTAAATGGTGTGACGGACCACATTAAATGGTGTGACAGACCACATTTAATGATGTGGTGGACGATGTTAGTTGAGCCACATTAAACTGTGTGGTTAAACTGACATTAAATTGTCAGCTTCTCCTCTATGTGAATATTGAAATAAAATGTCCCAATTCTATTGGCCCTTGCCACCAAACTGATTCTCACCTATGAAGCGAACAGCCCTGCGAATGTAGGAGTTAAAATGGCAGCCGGCTGCGTGGATGTTGGTCTCAATCTGCATGGTAGATGACCTCCTGGAAAGGTAGCAGAATACGATGGCCTCCCCGACCACAATCTGCACAAAAGAAAGAACAATTGAACAACTTTGGAATAATGGCTGAACAGCTGAAAGAACCTGACAATAGAGTTAGGGCCTTATGGTAACTGCTCCATAATTCAGTTTTCTCCGTTTTTGTCACACATCCATATGGTTTTTGAGGCCCTTGAATGCACCAAAACTCACCAATTCTTGCAAACTGACTCTCTAGTGCTCCGTTGCAAATGAGAAGAAACTCACATATCGTCACGAAAATCAGTGGAGACGTCTATTGTGACAGAACACGCATAAAAATCTCAAGAACCCACAATTTGAAAACAAACAGGAAGTCGACCATCTTGGTTTTCGTCGGCCCCAAACAGAGTTGTACTTTAACAAACTTCTACTGTTATTATTCTCCTTCTCCCGGTTTAGACGCCTTTTTGAGGCATTTAACATGCACAAAAACTCCCCAAATTTTTGCAAGGGCTTCAGGCTTGGCAAACACTTTTATGATTTATGATTTTTAAATTGCCTCTCTAGTGCACCCTTTAAAATAAAAATAAAACTATCCCCTCTCACCAGTTTCACGGAGCACCACAAAAATTGCTGGAGACGTCTATCATGATGGGACTCACGTAAAAGTCTCAAGAACCCATACCTAAAAAAAAACTCGAAGTTGGCCATCTTGGTTTACGTCAGCCATTTGTCTGCTAAAAACAGGCGTCGCACTTTAACGAACTCCTCCTCGGGACTTTGACCGATTGAGTCGCGGTTAAACTGAAACTAGTGGTTTTTAGAAATGATCATCTAACAGGACCTCAAGTTAAACCTCCAGTTTAAGTCCAAGCAGGATGGAATCACTCGTCTCAACTAAATGGACAGAAGTGCCTCGGTTTTTGTTTCTTTTTTTACTAGGCTCTTGTAAGGCTATCGCCACTTGAGGCTACCACTCAATAAAAGTAGGCAGTGTAGGCTCATTCCTCTCTTGCGCTTTCGTGTTGATAAAAGCCCACTTCCTGGTCCCCTGGTGTCCTACTCCCACCGGTATCTAGCAGATTAGCAAAATGATGATCCACTGTCTCATAAGCGAGATGGGATATTAGTTAGAAGTCATGATGAGTCAGTATCACTGGTTGGACAGCAGATGGCTCCCTTGCATAACAGTATATTGCAAAAATGTGGGAGTGGGAACAGTTGCATAATGATACTCCAGATGTCTGGTTGACAAAAGGCCTGGTGTGCATAGTGTGTCTAGCAATGGTATCAAACATACTCTGTAAACCAATCAGAGCTCTGTTTGGAACATAAGTTTTTGCAGTGTAAAACCAGGGACTACTAGAAAATGTATCAAAAATCATGAATTTTAGGTTCAAACATACAAAATTAGTTAAAAAGCTAGCATAAAACATCAGCATCTTAACATTAGCATGATGACACAGGATACGTTACCATCCCTCTAAAATAGTGCCAAGTATTAAAATGCCCTATCATTAAGGTGTACACACACAAATTAGCTAAAACACTTGTATTATATTATCATGCTGATATAAGAGACGTTAGCATACTTCTGAAATGGCGGCATGTATCAAAAATCAATGGTTTTTAAGGTACAAACAATATATATATATATATATATATATATATATATATTTCTGGTGGTACGCTCGGGGATGCTTGTCAGGCGGGGGTCGGTGCTATGAGGGGCCGTTAGGGACATTATTATATACACTCCTGAAATGCTCTCACATAAACAATTGAAATGTTTTTCTCTCACACACACTACTGAAACACTCTTATACACACTACTGAAACACTCTTATCCACACTACTGAAATGCTCCCACATAAACAACTGCCCACTGCTCCCCTCACCTCCCAGGTTGTGATCAAGTGGATGGGCCAAATGGCAGAGGACAAATTTCACCCCACCTAGTGTGTGTGTGACAATCATTGGTACTTTAACTTTAACTTGGACTTAAATGCTCTCACATAAACAACTGAAATATTTTTCTCACTCACACACTACTGAAACACTCTTATACACACTCAATGTCTGCCTAACTGCTGACGAGTAGCTTAACCAAGGCAGGAGCTCTACTTCATAATTAGACGGCTTCAGCGGAGAATATAAGAACATTTTCAATGCAACAACGGTCGGCTGCAGCCGTCGATTGCACCTGCATTCCATGACACCTGAGCGGCTATTTTCTCCTCCGGACAGCCAAGCATTATCAAGCGCTCATGGACATCGGGGCAAAAGGAGAAAAAGGTCATTAGACTTCATTTATTTCTGAATTATTGTTTAATCCCACAAAATGTAACACAACATGGAATTGTAGTGAGCTAAGTAGTTAGCCTTGTGTGCCTCCACTACAAAACAAGTTAACTTGTGTTTCCGCGGGTCCTAAGAGTCTGACCTCTATGGCAAACTTGGCATTTCGGAGGAAGCGGAAAAAGTACACTGTCAAATCAGCTAGTAATGTTTGCAGTGTTGTTGCTATGGTAACATGTCGAAATGTGAGTCACGTCTTGGTACGTCAGTAGCTAATCAAATACTAATAATAATGGATTAGATTTATTTGGCGCTTTGCTATAGACTAGATAAGGGGTCCCCAAACTACGGCCCACGGACCAGTTACGGCCCGCCTGTGTCCAAAATCCGGCCAGCGGGAATTTCTTTTTGTTTATTTTTATTTTAAATCTTTCTTTTCAAATCCATTTTTTGGTGTCCCCTGACCGCTCAGGCAAATCATATTGTCTAAAAATGCATTTTCCCGTATGACTTATATTGTCTTAGCTGTTTTCATGTGATCTGATTGTTACATTCTTATTTCAGTGTCACCACACAGCTGCATGACCATTTCAAAAAGGACGGAATAAACAACCTCTGGATCATGTTCTTAGACTAATTCCAAAGCATGATGCAATTATTTGTCATGATATAGTGATGGGCACACAGTGAGAAGTGTGTTCAGTGGCTATACTGGCTCTGTATATACTGTATACTGGTTCTGGGCCACCCTGGGTGGCCAGTCAAGGTTGTTGGAGGTGCCAAATTTGGAGTCACTTCAGTGGCTCTCTATCTGGCCTCATGTTCATGCAGCACATTGCGAAAACATCTATACAATGATCCTAGAATGTTCCCGACATCCGCATCATCACACACACCAAGAAATGCAGATACAGTTTGAGGGTGCTCATTAAGCTCTCGATAAAACCTCTCGATAAAACCTCTCCTAAAGGAAGTTATCAGAGTCTTTTTTTTGCAGCTTCTCAATGCAGTGGAACAATAGTAAAACAACAGAAACATCCTCTTCATTGCCTCTCACTTCAAAAAATAAAGCTTGAATTTGAAAAATTAAGAATATCATACAAACATACTGTCAAGTTCAAACACCGAACTATCTATTAAACAAAGACAAGAATCAAGGAATTATACAGAGACAGGATTCAATTTAGCTCATGAGGAGAGCGCGTCAACCTGCACCCTCGTACGGTGTTGCCCCGACTCTCGGAGGAGGGCGCTCAACACCTCCTCATTTATTTGGTCATTTCCTGATTACATAGCTGCAGCTGCTTCTAAGAGAAGGAACCAGAAACAGCTGCCGTATTGGGTCATAAACAGTTTAAGCAAAAAGGTGCTTGAAGCGGTGTCAGGTTTGCCCCCTCTCTGCTTGTAGATTTTGGGTCCTTCCTGTGGCTGTCCAATAGATCAAAGAAACCGACACCCCCACATTGTATCCCATCGCACACAGTGGAAGTTTACAAGCGGTAGGCCTTTTGCTCGATAAGATCAAAGACAGCATTTATCTTCTCGCAGGGCAACCTGAACTCATCGGAAAACAAGTTACGTGATAACTTACCGTATTTCCTTGAATTGCCACAAGGCATATAGTATGCGCCTGCCTTGAATTACTGTCGGGTCAAACTCGCTTCGCAAAATAATTAGCGCATGCTTAGTATTACTGCTTGGTCAAACTCGTGACGTCATGAGTGACACTCCCCCTGTCATCATTTTCAAAATGGAGTAGGCTGATTTCAATACCTGTAATTTGAAATCGCATAAAGGGAAGAAGATTAAGAGCTATTCAGTAGGATATAACGTCCAAGCTTACATCACAGTCAAATTTTTACTGCATGCCTTTGGTAGGTGCCGGAGTGAGAAGAGGTTTTAAAATAATTAGCGCATGCTTACTTTTACCGCATGCTTTTGGTAAGCGCAGGACTGAGAAGAGGTTTTAAATTAAATAGCGCCCCGGCGGCAATTGAAGGAAATACGGTATATACAGTTGTTCTTACATTTATCTCCTGTTTATCACATAACTTCCCCAGAATCTCCTTATCCCCAATAACTTCTTCTTGCGATTTTCAGTTAATGGTTCATTTCCCGAGGGCCAAGTTATGTTTACACTCAGAGTTCAACGCCATTTTTTACCCCCTCATAGTCACTAGGGTCTGGAAACCGATCAGGAACACCATCCAGGTAAGTATCCTCGTCATCAGATTAATCTTCCTTGTCGTCCGCCAGGAGGTGCATCTGAACAGTTCTATCATCTGCTGGGCTAATCGCTGTGGCTATCAGACGGTTAAGCAGAGAATGCAGATAGGGCATAAAACATCCACACAACGTCAGTATTGCTGAAAACACAGCCATAAATACTAGAATTGATGATACCAATGACTTGTATTTTCCGAACACGTCCAACCACTTATCCCACATAGATCTAGCTATGCCAGAGTGCTCTTTCATTTTACCGTTGAGGGTTCGCATGCCTTACAGCGCTTGGGTCAGGCTACCTTCTGCGTCAGTGTTGTTTGGTATGAACGTCCAACACTGTTCACCAAATATTGCGCACACACCTCCTTTTTCCGCTAACATGTCCAGCACCATACGGTTTTGAAAGGCCATTAGGGAGGTGGCAGCGAGTTGATCAGCGACGGCTTCATGTCCAGCCTGTGTTCAATTTCCTAATCTCTGTAGGTTGTAGTGGATGTAGTTTATTCTGCCAACATTCTTATTAATCGTACACCACCAGCATGTTATTGCATTTCTTTCAGTATATCATTATTCATGTCGCTAGTTTGTAGTTTGAAAACTTGCATTTCTTCTTCTGCTGCTATTTTTGCTGTTTTTTCCGCAAACGCATTTCCTCATGATACTGTGTCCGTACTGTTGGTGTGTGTGCTATTTTAGCTGGTAGCGGTACTGCTTTTAATAAGGTTTTTTAATAGTTCTCCATGTGTTACAGGTTTTCCTGTTGAGGTTACCATTCCTCTATTTTGCCGGTGTTGCACAAATGTGTGCACTGTTGAGAATGCATATTGGCTATCTGTGTATATTGTGACCTTTTGATCTTTCATTAATTTACATGATTCTGTTAGTGAAACTAGTTCTGCAGCTTGCATATGATGTTTAAAATCACAGCATTAATTGTCCTAATAAACGCTAAATCAATATTCCTGATTCAAATGTTATACGGTATGACTTTATGTAATTTGAAGTAACATTTTAAACCAACAAAAAACTGTCCAAACGCAAATTAAGCTATAATTTTACAACTCAGAAGAGATATTCTTCTAATTCTTTATAGTTTTTATTTGCAATTATTATTCAACAATATTCAAAGCAAACAATTGTAATGGTTATAGTCATACTCATGTCCGTGCACCGACTGAGAAATAATGCCAATTACCTAGCACATAATTAAAATGTCATTATTTTACTGATTCTTGCGTCTTGTTTTTTTTTTTTTTTTTCTTGGGTTTTTTAAACTATCATCTGTGTCTGACAGTTACATTGTAGCATTTTGTCATGCCACACTTATCACTTGTGCACTCTGACTTCCTGTTGTGTGTGATAATCTACAAAATAAAAGCATGCATTTATTCTCCTTCGTTTATTACTTGCATTATACTATTAAAAGTCTATAGCTCACTGATAGCTGCTGTGATTGCCATTATCTTATCTTAGCTCAGCTCCCAGATGTATGGTGTACTGCAAATGTCTAAAAAAATATTATCTAACAGCCCTAAATATGTTAGACTACGCTTTAAAGTTGAACAATTTTAAACGTACATGTAATACATTCATTTTCACAAAGCCATTCCAGCTCCCAATGCGCCACACACACATACACACACACAAAGTTGTGTGTGTGCGTGTGTGCACATTCCAAGAGAAAAGGCGAGTAGCACTTGAAGAGCGTTTTTCTTTTTTCCTTTAGCTTATAAAAATGTAACTTATTTTACATCACTTTATCATGCTATACATATTGACTCTTATTATAGTTATTAATCTATCCATCCATCCATCCATCCATCATCTTCCGCTTATCCGAGGTCGGGTCGCGGGGGCAACAGCCTAAGCAGGGAAACCCAGACTTCCCTCTCCCCAGCCACTTCGTCTAGCTCTTCCCAGGGTATCCCGAGGCGTTCCCAGGCCAGCCGGGAGACATAGTCTTCCCAACGTGTCCTGGGTCTTCCCCGTGGCCTCCTACCGGTTGGACGTGCCCTAAACACCTCCCTAGGGAGGCGTTCGGGTGGCATCCTGACCAGATGCCCGAACCACCTCATCTGGCTCCTCTCGATGTGGAGGAGCAGCGGCTTTACTTTGAGTTCCTCCCGGATGGCAGAGCTTCTCACCCTATCTCTAAGGGAGAGCCCCGCCACACGGCGGAGGAAACTCATTTCGGCCGCTTGTACCCGTGATCTTATCCTTTCGGTCATGACCCAAAGCTCATGACCATAGGTGAGGATGGGAACGTAGATTGACCGGTAAATTGAGAGCTTTGCCTTCCGGCTCAGCTCCTTCTTCACCACAACGGATCGGTACAACGTCCGCATTACTGAAGACGCCGCACCGATCCGCCTGTCGATCTCACGATCCACTCTTCCCTCACTCGAGAACAAGACTCCTAGGTACTTGAACTCCTCCACTTTGGGCAGGGTCTCCTCCCCAACCCGGAGATGGCATTCCACCCTTTTCCGGGCGAGAACCATGGACTCGGACTTGGAGGTGCTGATTCTCATTCCGGTCGCTTCACACTCGGCTGCGAACCGATCCAGCGAGAGCTGAAGATCCCGGTCAGATGAAGCCATCAGGACCACATCATCTGCAAAAAGCAGACACCTAATCCTGCGGTTACCAAACCGGAACCCCTCAACGCCTTGACTGCGCCTAGAAATTCTGTCCATAAAAGTTATGAACAGAATCGGTGACAAAGGACAGCCTTGGCGGAGTCCAACCCTCATTGGAAATGTGTTCGACTTACTGCCGGCAATGCGGACCAAGCTCTGGCACTGATCGTACAGGGAGTGGACCGCCACAATAAGACAGTCCGATACCCCATACTCTCTGAGCACTCCCCACAGGACTTCCCGAGGGACACGGTCGAATGCCTTCTCCAAGTCCACAAAACACATGTAGGCTGGTTGGGCAAACTCCCATGCACCCTCAAGAACCCTGCCGAGAGTATAGAGCTGGTCCACAGTTCCACGACCAGGACGAAAACTACACTGTTCCTCCTGAATCCGAGGTTCGACTATCCGACGTAGCCTCCTCTCCAGTACACCTGAATAAACCTTACCGGGAAGGCTGAAGAGTGTGATCCCACGATAGTTGGAACACACCCTCCGGTCCCCCTTCTTAAAGAGAGGAACCACCACCCCGGTCTGCCAATCCAGAGGTACCGCCCGCGATGTCCACGCGATGCTGCAAAGTCTTGTCAACCAAGACAGCCCCACAAAATCCAGAGCCTTAAGGAACTCCGGGTGGATCTCGTCCACCCCTGGGGCCTTGCCACCGAGGAGCTTTTTAACTACCTCAGCAACCTCAGCCTCAGAAATAGGAGAGTCCACCATAGATTCCCCAGGCACTGCTTCCTCATAGGAAGACGTGTTGGTGGGATTGAGGAGGTCTTCGAAGTATTCCTTCCACCTATCCACAACATCCGCAGTTGAGGTCAGCAGAACACCATCCGCACCATACACAGTGTTGATAGTGCACTGCTTCCCCTTCCTGAGGCGGCGGACGGTGGTCCAGAATCGCTTCGAAGCCGTCCGGAAGTCGTTTTCCATGGCTTCCCCGAACTCCTCCCATGTCCGAGTTTTTGCCTCCGCGACCGCTGAAGCTGCACACCGCTTGGCCTGTCGGTACCTGTCCACTGCCTCCGGAGTCCTATGAGCCAAAAGGACCCGATAGGACTCCTTCTTCAGCTTGACGGCATCCCTCACCGCTGATGTCCACCAAGGGGTTTTAGGATTGCCGCCCCGACAGGCACCAACTACCTTGCGGCCACAGCTCCGATCTGCCGCCTCGACAATAGAGGTGCGGAACATGGTCCACTCGGACTCAATGTCCAGCACCTCCCTCGTGACATGTTCAAAGTTCTTCCGGAGGTGGGAATTGAAACTTTGTCTGACAGGAGACTCTGCCAGACGTTCCCAGCAGACCCTCACAATGCGTTTGGGCCTCCCAGGTCTGTCCGGCATCCTCCCCCACCATCGCAGCCAACTCCCCACCAGGTGGTGATCGGTAGAAAGCTCCGCCCCTCTCTTCACCCGAGTGTCCAAAACATAAGGCCGCAAATCCGATGACACAACTACAAAGTCGATCATGGAATTGCGGCCTAGGGTGTCCTGGTGCCAAGTGCACATATGGACACCCTTATGTTTGAACATGGTGTTTGTTATGGACAAACTGTGACGAGCACAAAAGTCCAATAACAAAACACCACTCGGGTTCAGATCCGGGCGGCCATTCTTCCCAATCACGCCTCTCCAGGTTTCACTGTTGTTGCCAACGTGAGCGTTGAAGTCTCCCAGTAGGACAAGGGAATCACCCGGGAGTGTTCCCTTTTTGGGAACACTCGAGGGAGTACTGGAAATAGTTATTAATACAGGTTCTTATTTCTTCAATTATTTTAATTATATATAGATCTCATCGGGTCCCTTATTAAAGCGCTATTTATATATGTATACTGTATAAATATAAATGTATATCTTCAGTCGACATTTTCTTCATATCTTATTTCAATACCTCCTACAATATCTCTAGCGCAAGCATTAATTCATTCCATTTTGCAATAATTATTCCTATTGATTTCTTCATTTATTTTTAAACATTTCTCTCACCTCACCTCCATGGTCTTTTGGAATCTATCACCTACCAGCGTCCTACATTTTATATTTCACCTATTTTTATTTGAACCTCTGGGTTTTTACACAATTTGTACCTGGAAAGATACACACTTAAACAAACAAACAAACAAACAAACAAAAAAAGTCTGCAGTGATCTATCACCAATGGCATACGCTGACAACACGAAAACCATGTTTTTCGACATGCACCTACGTTTGTCACTTTCTCAGCTTTATTCAACCTGCTTTTTCCCTTACAACATATCCTCGATCCATCTCTTCCTTACACTGCAACACAATGTTTCTGTCTATTCTCCTCCCCTGGAAGCCATTCATGTTATAAACGTCCCTTTTTCCATGTTTTCCAATCCATTCTTTTCACATTCCCTCCAAAACCTCTCATACTTGCTCTCTCTCTCTCTCTCTCTCTCTCTCTCTCTCTCTCTCTCTCTCTCTCTCTCTCTCTGTCCACACTACTCAAAATCTGTCCAATGATGTTCTTTCTTATCTCGTCCATTATCTTCCTGTCCCCACTCTGGGACAAAAACACTCCATCACACGTTCCAAACTCTTCAAAATTACGCTCAAATTTACCATCCATTTCTACTATTTTTCTCATTTCCAACAACACATAAATCCAACAGCAAATCAGTCTTATAAAATACAACAAGGTCAACAACAATCCAAAACCATGTAATGTCATATGTCCTTCTTTATTTCTTATTACTCTCTCTAATTGGTATCATCTTTTAACAGTCATCCAGAGTTTTACCTTGATTGTTGTCTTTTTTTTTTTTCCAGGACAGTGTCGTGCCAAATGTCCTTCTTTGCCGCAGTGCGAACATGCAGTAGGGTGTAACTGTTGTTGTCCTCTACCACATCCTCACTTTTGGTTGTAATAGATTGCAATAGACCATTTCAGGTTTGCGTTTTTGTTGGTTTTTTTGGGTCCCTTTTCACATTTTGAGAATTTGGAGAAATCCGTCGTCCCCTACAGAGCCGAACTTATAAGGATTACTTTTGTCTTTGTTGTAAGATAGTGGTTTAATTTCTTATTGTGGTACACATCCCTTCTACTGGAGGTTGTTGTCACCACCTGCTGCCACCTTGTGGTTTGTTTGTTCAGTTTTCCTTTGTTGGTGCAGCAGACCTGGCTCTTACTTTTTGTCTTCCTCCTAGAGTTCCTGTGTTTCCCTGTGGGCGGAGTTATGAGATCTGCACAGCTGTGTTCAATCTACACGACACTAAGCAGCACCTCAACAGCTGGATGGCACTTGGCAATTCCACTCCTCGACTCTCTATGTCCGAAGACTTCTATACTTCCAGAGTTTTTGATGCGAACATTCTTGGCTATTCCCAGTGCCATCCAGCTTAGTGCTGTCTGGTAGGTTGCACGACTTGCAACTCCAACCCAAGTCTAGTTCTATTTGCATATTAGCTTTTGTTCTTTATTCCACGGTGCTCATTTTTTTCTCTCTTTTTTTGCACCGTCACTTTTTGTTATCTCCTCCTGAGTTTTGTAGTGACTACTCTTTCATTAAGTAAAGAACTGTTTTACTCCCCTTCCGTCTGCATCCTTGGGTTTCTCCGTACCGCATTTAAATTGCATTGTGACAGTTGTCACGGCTAATTTTACGGAATTTTAAGTTTTTGCGGACTCCGCCATCCTTCAGATTATTTGCCTTTTCACCTGTTAGATCCTAAGATTTACAGGATTTGTCTATGCGTTGTAACCCTCAGGCACACGCTTTTTCCTTTGTAATTCAAATCGTAATCACTGAACTCTGCTTTCTTCCCTCTTGTCCTCGTTTTCCCGTCAATCCTCAGATCCCAGCCGGATAGAACAAAACCATCTCCTCAATGGGGAGATGGTTGCTGAGGCCACGTTTTGTCTTTTTTCACCCCTCCTGCTGGAATCGTCAGATGTGTGGGAATACGGCTTGAAGGACCAAGAAGATGTCAGGTTCAAACACCGAACTATCTATTAAACAAAGACAAGAAGCAAGAAATTAAACAGAGACAGGATTCAATTAAGTCAAGTCAAGTCAATTTTATTTATATAGCACGTTGACAACAACTTTTAAGTTGAACCAAAGTGCTTTACAGGTGAAAAAAAAGCATAGAGCAACAGAAACAGAAAATAAAAAAAGAACATAAACAAAGAATGAGCTGAACAAAATAGTGCAAAAAGCAATACGGTAAAAGGGGTCGAACAAAAAGTCAAAAATGTGCTATATAAAAATCATAGTAATAAAAAGTGTGACAAATTGAAAAAATTAAACTAAAGCAAAGGGGTGTGGGTGTAGGACTAGAAATGGTGGCCTAGTGGGCAGACTCAGCTCAGGTCAAAGGTCAGCGAGAAGAGATAGGTCTTAAGAAGGGTTTTGAAATCTCCCAGGCTCTGGGCTGACCTAATGTGGGCTGTTCCAGAGCTTAGGGGCAGCAACGGAAAAGGCTCTGTCCCCTCTGGTCTTTGGCCTGGATCTAGGGACCGCCAACAGCAGTTGGTCAGCTGACCTTGGGGCTCAAGACAAGGTATGATGATGCAGAAGCTCGGTCAGGTATTGTGGGGCCAGACCATTTAGGGATTTAAAAACAATTAAAATCAATGCGGTAACGGACAGGGAGCCAGTGGAGTGAGGCCAGGACTGGGGTGATGTGCTCGCGTTTTTTGGTGCCGGTGAGGAGACGGGCAGCTGACTTTTGTACAAGCTGCAAACGGCGGAGTGATCAATACCAACTTACAGTGAATTGTTGTAGTCTAGCCGGTGTGTGATGAAGGCGTGGCTAGCAGTCTCCAGGTCACTCTGGGAGAGATAGGCCTTGGTCTTTGCTAGGGTTCTGAGATGGTAAAAGCTGGTACTAACCACTGAGCTGACCTGTTTGGTGAATTTGAAGGCACTATCGAAGATCACTCTGAGATTTCTCACGGAGGACCGAATGTTTACACCCAGAGGACCTAGAGCACTGACAAACGAGACTAGAGATGTTTCGCCGAAGATGGTGATCTTGGTCTTGCTCTCGTTAAGGTTGAGGAAGTTAGCACCCATCCATACTTTAATGTCCGTCAAACAGTCAAGCAGTTGCTGAAGTGCGACCTGTCCTGTGGCCTTAAGAGGTAAGTAGATCTAAATATCATCGGCATAACAACGGAATGAGACATTGTGCTTGACTAAGATTTCACCTAAAGGAAGTATGTACTGTAGGAAGAATATGGGACCTAGGATTGGGAGGAACACCACAGGTAAGAGGGGCCACCGAGGAAAGAAAGTCTCCTAGCTGCACAGAGAAACTCCGGTCAGTTAGGTAGGACTGAAACCAGCTTAGGGCTACACCTGAGATGCCCACGTACTGCTTCAGTCGTGACAGTAGGATCCTGTGATCCACCGTGTCGAAGGCAGCTGTGAGGTCCAGGAGCATCAGGATGACAGGACTACCAGAGTCAGCGGCCAGAAGCAGATAATTTTGCACTCTCAGGAGTGCCGTTTCAGTGCTGTGAGATGTTTTGAAACCAGTTTGGAATTTCTCGTGGATGTTATTTAAAACTACAAAAGATTGTAACTGAACATACACTACTGTCTCAATGATTTTGGACATAAAGGGTAACTGAGATATGGGTCTGAAGTTAGAAAGAACAGAGGGGTCAAGATTTTTCTTTTTAATTAAAGGCTGCACCACAGCATACTTAAAAGCAGCCGAGGCTGGTGTTAATCAACCATAAAATAGTTGGGCCAACAGAATCAAAGACTTCTTTGAGAAGGCGGGAGGGAAGGCTAGCTGATGGGCAATACGTTGGCCGCACGTGTTTGACTGCGTCCGAGAGGGAGTTGAGAGAGATCGGCTAAAACTGTTCGATAACAGCAAGCTGGGGAAGCGGGGGAGGGGGAGGAAGAGGAGGAGCAGAGGTGTCAGATGGTTTGAGTGCAGAGATTTTGTCAATGAAGAAGTTTAAAAACGTTCAAAGAGGACAGGTGAGGGGACAACAGGTGACGCATCGCGGGGGTGGATGAGAGAATTTAAAACTTTAAAAAGTACTTGGGGTTTATGACATTTACTGGAGATCAAGGTAGGAATATACTTTGTAATTCTAATTTAGCTCATGAGGAGGGCAAGTCGTCATGCACCCTCGTACAGTGTCGCCCTGCCTCATTTATTTGGCCATTTCCTGATTACATAGCTGCAGCTGCTTCTAAGGGGAGGGGCCATAAACAGCTGCTGCATTGGGGCATAACCATTTCAAACAAAAAGGTGCTTGGAGCGGTGTCAGGTTTGCCCCCTCTCTGCTTGTAGATTTCGGGTCCTTCCTGTGGCTGTCCAATAGATCAAAGAAACCGACACCTCCACGTCGCATCCCATCGCACACAGTGGAGGTTTACAAGCGACAGGCTTTTTGCCTGATAAGATCAAAGACAGCGTTTGTCTTCTTGCAGGGCAACCTGAACTCATGGGAAAACAATTTGTATGATATCTTATGTACAATTATTCCGACACATATGTTGTGGATGGAGCAAGAAGTTCTTGTCACCATATTCCATCGTTACCGGAATACACGATCCGTTCATGCGTGCATGAAACCAATGTCACTTCGATCAAATTATTTTACTCAATTATAATCGTGCCTGTCATACCAGTTATTGTGGTTTTTCCATCCATCCATTTTCTACCGCTTATTCCCTTTTGGGGTCGTGGGGGGGGCGCTAGTGCCTATCTCAGCTACAATCGGGCGGAAGGGCGGGGTACACCCTGGACAAGTGGCCACCTCATCGCAGTTATCATGGTTTTTGCTTTTGTAATCATTATTTGAAAAACAACATATAAAAAATTACATACAAAACAAATGTTACTTAAGAATACAGTATTTATTTTGAAACGGTACATCAGCCTTAAATAGCAAATAAATATTTTTTACTACTACATGAAACACGCCGATTCACGGCTTCACGGTGGGAGAGGGGTTAGTGAGTCTGCCTCACAATAGGAAGGTCCTGCAGTCTTGGGTTCAATCCCAGGCTCGGGATATTTCTGTGTGGAGTTTGCATGTTCTCCCCGTGAATGCGTGGGTTCCCTCCGGGTACTCCGGCTTCCAAAGACATGCACCTGGGGATAGGTTGATTGGCAACACTAAATTGGCCCTATTGTGAGAATGTGAGTGTGAATGTTGTCTGTCTATCTGTTTTGGCCCTGCGATGAGGTGGCGACTTGTCCAGGGTGTACCCCGTCTTCCGCCCAATTGTAGCTGAGATAGGCGCCAGCGCCCCCCGCCACCTCAAAAGGAAATAAGCGGTAGATAATGGATGAATGGACATCGATTCACAGTACTGATCATTTAAAAGTCCAGCTTTTGTTACAGAACAGATATTGATTTTTGTTCAAATGCGTTGTTTAAAAAAATAATCAACATTTTTTAAAACGCAACCCACCGCCACCCCAAAAGGAAAAAGCAGTAGAAAATGGATGGATGGATGGATTTTTTAAACTGAAGTATGTGACGAGTCAGTGGCGCCCCCGTGCGTCATTTATTGCGATAACAGAAAAGTAAAAAAGGGTTGAAAATGTGGCGATAATACTCCCTTTTTTAAATGTACATTCTGTTAATTTTTATATTATTGTTCCCTTTTAGTCCTGGGTAAGCTATAGTTTTATACAAAACATTAAAATAACACAGAATATGACGTAGTAGACTTTGTCGTAAAAAGTTCAAGTTCCGAGAGTGACGCAGTGGAGTAGTGTGCTGCAAACTTGGCAAAAAGGATATCTACTGTTTGGAGGAAAACAAAAGGCCATCTAACAGCAATGACTAGAATGGTGCATTTTTCTTTAAATCTATTTCCATAACAAAGATAAATTATATTAAACATTTTCAAATTAAGTGTTTACAAATTATTTTCGTCATCATTTTCAATCATTAAACAATATATTTAAACATCACTAACAAGAACATAAGGAATAACAATTAAAAGTATAAAACACAAATATAATAAACGCATAACATTAAACATTACATGTTGTTTTTTTCTCTGATGTAAAGTTTTTATAATGTCTCTAGGAGGGATAAGCGGTAGGAAATGGATGGATAGATAATAAAATGAAAAACTATTTGGTTTGCGTGACATAACATTGGATTTATGAATATGACCCCGAACGGGACAAGCGGTAGAAAATAGATGGATGGAATATGTAATACTACTAGTAGACAGCAGTTTGACAGTATACTCAAGTTTTTATGACATTTACCCTGTAAGTACAGAACCCCTTTCTTTGAACTCAAATAGTATATTGTAAGTACTAAACAGTACAACAGCAAGCTCAGTCCAGAATAATTGTGAGATTGGACATTCAAGGTTAATTGACTCTTTTTCAATGTGACAAAATAGAGCATTCTAAAGAAACATTCTGGATGAATTTAGACAGAAGGGATTTAAAAGGAAACATTTGTGACATGATTGTAATTTTATTTGGGATAAGAAATGTTTAGTCCAATTTTTTTCAAAATTAATATGAGGTAAGAAGTTTTTCTGGGACACAACCCTTTTTGGTGGACAAGTTCTATTAGAATTAATTGTGTTACTTGTTACATATACTAACTAATACATTTATTTTAGCAATCATTAAGCTTGGAGAAACTTACTCTGTCCGTCCATCCCGTAGAGAAGACTTTAAGAGCTGAAGATGCTGGACTGAAATGCCATTTATCAATCTTTTATAATCAATAGGATTCATGTCAATAATATATTTTTCAACAAATTATTATGTTTAAATGAAAGTCCATTTCTGTCAAAAAAATTGAAAAAGAGGATATATTAGTTTTCTTTTTAAATGTTCTTGTAGACAATATTTTCAGGATATTAAATGGAATGTTTTACCTGATATTGGATAGGCTTCAGCACCCCCCGCGACCTCGAAAGGGACAAGAGGTAGAAATGGATGGATGGACTGTCATTTGCAGTCTTCTTCAGATGGGTCACCCGACCACTTTGACGTGTTGCCCATTAGCTCCTCCCCCATTGACCATCAAGTAGTCTGCCTGGTTGGCCAGGCCTATAAGAAGAGCTGATGGGCAACACATCTCAGCAGTCAGGTGTTCCTTCTGAAGAAGACTGCAGATGACACTCCAAACGGGTAGGTAAAGATTCCCTCCAGTATACGGAAAAGATTGTCTGACTACAAGAACATTTTAAAAGTATATTAATAATACAACTTAAGTAGTCTTTTTTGAGCATAGAAAAAGGATATTTAGTATGTTTCTAAGTGAAATATATTGAATAATCCAAACAATATATTTGTGTGGGGAGAAGTTGTTTGGAAGCCAACTTCCATGAATCCAAAGCATAGGTGTCAAACTCTGGCCCGCGGGCCAAATGAAATTAATTTGGCCCTTGAGGCAATATCAAATTAACATTAGAGCTGGCCCGC
The DNA here is from genome assembly GCF_033978795.1 of Nerophis ophidion. NCBI lineage: Eukaryota > Metazoa > Chordata > Actinopteri > Syngnathiformes > Syngnathidae > Nerophis > Nerophis ophidion. The sequence continues at coordinate 21,960,999 of NC_084638.1, read as the reverse complement.
CGGTGTTATACAGCGGTGCCGCTGTAACACCGCATTCACCGATTTCCCGCGAGACTCTCGAATTTCAGTTTCCCTCCCGAAAATCTCCCGGTGCAACCATTCTCCCGAATTCCACCCGGACAACAATATTGGGGGTGTGCCTTAAAGGCACTGCCTTTAGCGTCCCCTACAACCTGTCGTCAAGTCTGTTTTTCCTCCTCACAAACAGCGTGCCAGCCCAGTCACGTGATATATGTGGCTTCTACACACATGTAAGTAAATGCAAGGCATACTTAATCAACAGCATACAGGTCAGACTGAGGGTGACCATATAAACAACTTTAACATTGTTACAAATATGCGCCACACTGTGAACCCACACCAAACAAGAATGACCAACACATTTCGGGAGAACATCCACACTGTAACACAACATAAACACAACAGAACAAATACCCAGAACCCCTTGCAGGACTAACTCTTCCGGACCGCTACAATATACACCCCCTCCCCGCTACCAACAAACCCCACCCCCTAGCCCCGCACACCTGAGCCCCGACATTAACTGAGCAGTAAAAAGGCCTGAATGGTTGATTTATTCGTTGTTATTTTATTTTCAAATTTATTAGCCTCTGTTAATACTTACCTCAGAAGGCTGCAAATACAAAAAAGGCATTCAATTTTTTTTTTAATTTGATTTAATATGCCATTGATATTTTTTAATTATTATTGTTATTATTATTTGAAACTCAATTTTGCATGTCACTATAAAGTTATATAAGCCTTGCTTGTTCGATATTCAATGAAAAACTTGTTTGGGTCCTTATTAAAAGGTTAATTTGTTCAACCTCGGCCCGCGGCTTTGTTCAGTTTTAAATTTTGGCCCACTCTGTATTTGAGTTTGACACCTCTGACCTAGAGGTTGTTTATTCTGTCCTTGTTGAAATGGTCACGCAGCTGTGTGGTGACTCTGAAATAAGAATGTAACAATCAAATCACATGAAAACAGCTAAGACAATATAAGTCATATGGGAAAATGCATTTTTAGACAATAGGGTTTGCCTGAGCGGCGAGGGGACACCAAAAAAATGGATTAGAAAAGACAGATTTAATATAATAAAAAAATAAAAAATTCCCGCGGGCCGGATGTTGGACGCTGGCGGGTTGTAGTTTGGGGACCTCTTATCTAGTCGATAGAAAAGCGCTAAATAAATGTAATCTATTATTATTAGTATTTGATTAGCTACTGACCTACCACGACGTAACTTACATTTCGACATGTTACCATAGCAACAACACTGCAAACATTATTGATTTGAAAGTGTACTTTTTCTGCTTCCTCCGAGACAAACGGCAAGTTTGTAATAGATGTCAGACTCTTAGGACCCGCGGAAACACTAGTTGCTAACTTGTTTGTAGTGGAGGCACACAAGGCTAACTGCTTAGCTCACTACAATGCCATGTTGCCTTACATTTTGTTGAATTAAACAATAAATTAGAAATGAATAATGTTTAATTACCTTTCCCTCCTCTTGCCCCAATGTCCATGAGCTGAAACGTTGCACTTGATAACGCTGAGGCGCACACTCGCAACGGAACGTGTGCTCCAGGCTGCTTGGCTGTCGGGAGGAGAAAGTGGCCGCTCAGGTGTCAAGGAATGCAGGTGCAACCAACGGCTGCAGCACAACCGTTTTTGCATTGAAAGTGTTCTTATATTCTCCGCTGAAGCCGTTTAATTATGAAGTAGAGTTCCTGCCTCGGTTAAGCTGCTTGTCGGCATTAAGGCAGACATTTTGTTTACAAACAACTTTGCTTTAAAAAATAAAATAAAAACTTGTCTGAAAAGGAGCGGGCATTATTGATGGCTAGAACCGGAATGCAACCTCTCTTATACACACTAGTGAAATGCTCTCACACAAACAACTGAAATCCTTGCACACCTACTACTGAAATAGTTTTCTCTCACACAGACGTGAAAAGCTCACACACACAGGTTGAATCCATTTATACATACTTGTGAGAAATAATTCCAGGTGTGTGGGTTTGTTTGCGTGCGTGCGTGCCAGTGACCTGCGGTGAGGTTCATGGCTGGTGAGGCACTGACTTCATCACAGTCAGCTCTATAAACATATGAACCCTGTAGAGGCAATATCAAATTAACATTAGAGCTGGCCCGCTGGTAACACCACATTCACCGCTAATACTCATACTTGCCAACCCTCACGATTTTCCCGGGAGACTCCCGAAGTTTAGTGCCCTTTTCGAAAATCTCCCTGGGCAACCATTTTCCCGATTTCCACCCGGACAACAATATTGGTAGCGTGCCTTAAAGGCAATGCCTTTAGCCTCCTGTACAACATGCCATCACGTCCTCTATTCCTCCATATAAACATGCGGCTTTCACACACACATACTTGGTCAACAGCCCTTCAGGTCACACTGAGGTTGGCCGTATAAACAACTTTAACATTGTTACAAATATGTGCCACACTGTGAACCCACACCAAACAAGAATGACAAAACACATTTCGGGAGAACACCCGCACCGTAACACAACATAAACACAACAGAACAAATACCCAGAACCCTTTGCAGCACAAACTCTACAACATACACCCCCCCGCTACCACCAAACCCCGCCCACCTCATTTTTATTTTATTTTTGAATTTATTAGCCTGTCGAAAAAGTTAATGTTGGTATTTACCTCAGAAGGCTGCAAATAGAAAAGAGGCATTAATTTTTTTAGTTAAATTTTTTTTAACATACCACTGATGTTTTTTCGTTTTTTGAAAGTTGATTTTGCACTATTACGTTATATAAGCTCTGCCTGTTCCATGGGAGGAAGCCCGAGTATCCGGAGGGAACCCACGCAGTCACGGGGAGAACATTCAAACTCCACACAGAAAGATCCCGAGCCCGGAATTGAACCCAGGATTACTCAGGACCTTCGTATTGTGAGGCAGATGCACGGACCCCTGTCCCACCATGCTGCCCTATTTAAGCCTTGCTTGTTCAATATTCATTGCAAAACTTGTTTGGGTCCCTATTAAAAGGTTAATTTATTCAACCTTGGCCCGCGGCTTAGTTCAGTTTTAAATTTTGGCCCACTCTGTATTTGAGTTTGACACTCCTGCTGTAGAGTATCCTATTCACCATTTGATTGGCAGCAGTTAACGGGTTATGTTTAAAAGCTCATACCAGCATTCTTCCCTGCTTGGCACTCAGCATCAAGGGTTGGAATTGGGGGTTAAATCACCACAAATGATTCCCGGCCGCTACTGCTCACTGCTCCCCTCATCTCCCAGGGGGTGAACAAGGGGATGGGTCAAATGCAGAGGACAAATTTCACCACACCTAGTGTGTGTGTGTGTGTGTGTGTGTGTGTGTCACAATCTTTGGTACTTTAACTTAATGTAGCAGGTACTGTAGCTAGTATAGTAGAAATTCTCAATATTTGGGCTAATCAGAAGTCTAGATTACGACTCGGAGAGAGTAGAACAGACACAATTAAATACTTTAAATGATACTGGTGTTATTTAAACATGAACAGTGCAACAACTTGTGGACAGACATTAATAGGAATGGTCATTCAATACAAAAGAAAAAAACAGAAAGGAATCTCAACAAACAATTTTGGTTTAGTTCAGGTAATTCATAAAAAGTAATATCAAACGTTCTTCAAGTTTATAGGAGCCATACCAGACTGATCGCAGTCCATATTTGCATTCGCAGTTCATACAGCCACACAGTGTTGTCACTATGACAGGTGTAACCGCGCTCCAGCGGCCGTGTTCATTCATTGTCTTTACTGTAGCATAAAAAATGCAAATGGACTTAAAACGCCACAATACTCAGTCACCATATTTAATTACCCAAAATAAAGATTCGACATAAATATCAATTCAATCGGATCAGAAACATTGGAGGAAACGGGATTAAAACCCGATGGTAACTGTCCTTAGAAAATACATGGGTACGGCTAGTAGCTACTGTTAGCAAACAGATAGTCTTACCAAGTCGGCGTAATATCTTAACATCGACACATTCTCTCGTCGCAACTCGTCCCTGATGGTCGGCACCTATAAGTTTACAATTAGTTGTAAAATGTTGGACTGTTGTTTTTACGATATGCAGGCAAACGACAACTTTAAAACATACCGGTTTCAGATGTCCCCAGGGCTAGCCGAGTAGTGCAAGAATGATCTCTGGGATCACTAGCGCCCTCTACCACCAGGAGGCCAGATTACTGCGAGCCTCACAGTGCGTTTTCGCAGCAGTTTTATGATTGCCCAGCACAAGAAATACGTTACACACATACAGTTGTTGACAAAATACACTGTACATTATATACCTCAGCTAACTAAACAATGGAAATGTATATTATAATTCATATAGCAATACGGTCTCACTGCACAGCAGCATGCAGTTAGGCGAGTCATTGCCATGGTGACCGGGAGGCTCAGCTGGTTGTGACTCACCGCAAGTCTCTGCTCGGTATTTGAGCGCAAATGTGAAAATTCAGCGATTTTGAATAAAAATAATCTAAAACTGGTGAAGTTAAATGGAAAATAACTTTATAGTATGATCACTGAATACATATAACAATTTCATTATTATTTTTTTCTTTTTACATGATGGCAGGTGAGGCGTGGCCTCACCTGCCTACCCTGACTGCACGTCACTGGTGTGTGTGTGTGTGTGTGTGTGTGTGTGTGTGTGTGTGTGTGTGTGTGTGTGTGTGTGTGTGTGTGTGTGTGTGTGTGAGAGAGAGAAAAATATCAGTAGTGTTTATGAGAGTGTTTCAGTAGGGTGTGTGAGAGAAAAACATTTTAGTTGTTTAGGTGACAATATTTCAGTAGTGTATGTAAGAGTGTTTCAGTAGTGTGTGTGTGAGAAAATGATTTCAGTTGTTTATGTGAGCGCATTTCAATAGTGTGTATAAGAGTGTTTCAGTAGTGTGTGAGAAAAAGATTTCAGTTGTTTATGTGGGAGCATTTCAGTAGTGTGTATAAGACTGTTTCAGTAGTGTGTGTGAGAAAAAGGTTTATGTTGTTTATGTGAGAGCATGTCAGTAGTGTGTATAAGAGTGTTTCAGTAGTGTGTATAAGAGTGTTAAAGTACTGTGTGTAAGAAAAATATTTCAGTTAATTATGTGAGAGCATTTCAGTAGTGAGTACATGAGTGTTTCAGTAGTGTGCGTGTGAGAAAAACGTTTCAGTTGTTTATGTGAGAGCATTTCAGTAGTGTATGTAAGAGGTATTTCTGAATAATGTCCCTAACGGCCCCTCATACGGCGTCTCAGGCTACTGCATCCGGGCTGCGTGTCTGGAGCTCCTTTGTCCCACCGCATCCCTTCCGGGTGCCCGCCTTGGCTGGGGCCTGCTGGGTGTAGTCCCCGAATCTATTGTGACAGCTTGGTGCACTGCCAGGTATTCCACGTTGCTGCAAGTTGGCCAAAAATTTTGAATATACAGTACATATATATATATATATATATATATATATATATATATATATATATATATATATATATATATATATATATACACACATATATTAAAAATGTTTTAATATTATTTGTATTACATTTTTTAATCATTATTATAATATTTTGTATTTATTTATATTTTATTATTGTTATTTTTATTTATTTTATTTTTTTTCCCCTCTCTCAGGAAGAGGATTCAACAGGGCAGTTGCTGGTTGTTGTAACTCCATCGTTAGGGTGCATGCAGGTGGGGTGAGTGGTTCCTGTGGCCCCATGTGGCGGCCCACTTGGGTGGGGTGGCCTGCGGCGGTCCTCGCCATGCTCTCTGGGGGGTGGTGGTTCGGCTCGTGGGGGCCCGGTGGCTGGTAAGGCGTGGGCAGCTTTCCTGTCTGGTTTCAGGGAAACTATGGGCCCCTCGGGTGGGGCTTCTCACCTTTCTGCCCGTGAGGGGTGTGCTGTCCCGCTGACTTGGGGGTTGGCTGTCCCCTGCTTCTCTCGTGCCTTGTCCTCTGCCGAAACGCCTGTCTATGGTCTGCTGCTGGCTCTTCCAGGCGGCATGGTGGGGTACCTGTGCTGGCCGGCCTGGCTGCATGGAGCCGGTGGTCCCCTGTTCCCTGGGCACCTGTTTTGGGTTGGGCTGTCTGGGTGGCTGGGGCCGTACTCTAGCTCCCGCACATACTGGGAGTCAAATATATTGTACATACAAATACACATACTGTATATACTCACATTCACACAATTATTCATACATATATACATACATACGCGCACACATAGGTACCTATGCTCCTACATACATACACAAATACAGTACATACCTACACACTCAAAGTTCGTAAATCCACACGCACATTCACTGTACAACATACATATACACATACTGTACATATACATTTAATGTACAAACATCAATATATACATACTGTACTTATACATTCACTGTACAAACATACATATACACATACAGTACATATACAAGTACACATACATACATACACTAATTTTTTGTACATAATCACGTTTCTTTAAACATATACGAAGGAAACTGGGTAACACATGGCACACTGACAAAGCTTAACCTATAGTTACTATAACAATCTACAAGGTCAATATAGTTGGCTTCTCTTTCTTCCCCTCCATTTAACTGCTTTATTTTGTATTTCAAGTTATCATTACATATATGTACTGTTGCATTTGAACAATTGTATTGTTGATAATAGAGGTGATTATTGTTTTTATTCATTATAAATAGTGCCATTTCTATTGGTATTTGTATTGCTCTTTTTGTAGTGTAATAATGTGCATTGTCATTTATGTATTTTTATTTATTTCACTAACTGCTTCTTTGCTATAACTTTTACCATCACATTTGTACATTTCCTATTTGCTGATGTTGTTCTGTTGTTGTTGTTGTTATTGTTGTGTTTGCTGTTGTTGTTGTCTGTCTGTCTTATCACCCTCTTAGCCAGACAATTTCCCTGAACTGTCTCCCTTTTTTCTCTTTCTATCCCCTCCTGCTCTGGCCCGGCTCCACCAAATAATAATATAAATCCATTTAGTAAAGTCAAATACAAATAAGGCAACAAGAGAAGTATCCCACACTTCTCTTTTATAAACTAAATCTGTACAGCCGATGTGGGCATCTACAGCAACAACATGATTTGCCTGAGTAGCTGGACAGAACAAAAAATAAAAAATACATAAAAAAGGTACAAACATATAAAATTAGCTAAAAATCTAGCATAAAATGTTAGCATACTACCAATATGTCGACGAGCATTACAATCCATGATTTTTAGGTTTAAACATAGAAATTTTGCTAAAATGCTAGCATAAAATGTTAGCATCCTTACTTTAGCATAATGACACGGGACAATTTAGCATTCTTCTAAAATAGCACAAGTATTAAAATGCACTATTATTAGGCGTACACATACAAATGAGCTAAAATGCATAAAACTTGAAAATACTAACGTTAACATGCTAATACAAGAGATGTTAGCATACATCCAAGATGGAGCCAAGTATAAAACAAAAACATGATTTTTAGGTTTACACATACACAATCAGCTAAAAAGCTATCATGAAACAGTAGCCTATGACTGAATAAGATAAAATACCACAATGCAATATTTGAAGGTTTAAACATATAAAATGAGCTAAAAAGCTCGCATAAAACATTAGCATCCCATTTTTAGCATGATGATACGGGACAACTTAGCATTATTCTAAAATAGCGCCAAGTATTAAAATGCACTGTGATTATGCGTGCACATACAAACTAGCTAAAAAGCGAGTATAAAACTTGAACATACTAATGTTAACATTCTAATTCAAGAGATGTTAGCATACTTCCAAGAAAACATGATTTTTAGGTTCAAACGTGCACAATCATCTAAAAAGCTAGCATTAAACGGTAGCATATGACTATATAAGAGAAAATACCAAAATTCACTATTTGAATGTTTAACCATACACAATGAGCTAAAAAAAAAAAGCTAGCATAAAACCTTAGCATGCTAATATAAGAGATGTTAGCATACTTCCAAGACGGCGCCATGATTTTTAACAAAAAGCTAGGTAAAATGCATGCTAATGAACTCACAAGTATACAAACAGTTAAAATGCTAACGTGCTAATGATAATCAGGGGGGGCGTGGCTCAGATGATAGAGCGGTTGTTCAGAAACTTGGGAGTTCCTGGTGTTATTCCAGCTTCTGCCAAGCTAGTGTCGTGTTTGCCCAACACAAAAAAGGTGTGTGTGAGAAAACAGTGTGGCCCGCACCACATCTGTAATATGATGTCAAAACCACTCTAAGTCACCATTTTCAAATTGGAACGTGAAATTTAGTATTTAGTATTCATGGTGAGACGATATCGGGTCCTACTCACAGTGGCCGTGGGTATCGCAAACACCAAGCTGAAGAGCAGAGGCAGAGGACACACTTCCTGTTGGTGTAAGTTGTAGGGCAGGGAAAGGCTTTTGTCGCTGCAGCTGTACCCAGAATGCACTGGCTGGAAAAGGTCCGTTTGCTCCAAGAAGTACAGACTGATGATGGCCAGGGCGAGAATTGGGATCTGCAGCAAAGGAGACCATGATTCTTTTCTCTTTTCAATGTAACCTGCATTTAGACACTAAAGTACATATACATACATGTATATACACATATTTATACACATGTATATGTACATATATACATGTATATATACATATATACATGTATATATACATATATATACATAAATATACATATATACACGTACATATATACATATACATATATACACATACATATACATATATACATGTATGTATATAAATATACATAAAACATATATATACGCGTACCTATACATATATACACATATACATACATAAACATATACACATATAAATATACATATACACACATGTATGTATATACATATATGTGTATACATATACATATATAAACACATGTATATATACATATATACATGTATATATACACACACATATATATATATATATATATATACATAAATATACAAATATAAACATACATATACATATATACACGTGTATATATATATATATATACATATACATAAAACGTATATACCTGCATACCTATACATATATATACATATACACATATAAATATACATATATACACATGTGTGTATGTACATATATATGCGCATATGTATACATACATGTATATATGACATACATATATACATCTATATACACATATAGTATGTATACACAAACATACGTATATGTATAAATATATGAATTATTATACACATATTATATGTCAATATACTTACATACATATATATTTACACATATATACATACTTATATATATACATACATGTATACATATGGATGTATATATATACATATATATATATATGTATATCTATATCTATATATATATATATATATATATATATATATATATATATATATATATACTGAGATAGGCACCAGCGCCCCCGGCGACCCCAAAGGGAATAAGCGGTAGAGAATGGAAGGATGGATATACAGTATCCATTATTATTAACACAAATAGCCACATATAAAATATATATACAAACATACATATGTATATATATATATGCAAACATATACACATATATTATGTCTGTATATATACAAAACCCAAAACCAGTGAAGTTGGGGAGATCCATTTTTGAAGCTTTTCAGGAGGAATTCTTTCCCATCGCTGCTTGATGTACAGCTTAAGTTGTTCAACAGTCCGGGCTCTCCGTTGTCATATTTTAGGCTTAATATTGCGCCACACATTTTCAATGGCAGACAGGTCTGGACTACAGGCAGGCCTGTCTAGTACCCGCACTATTTTACTATGAAGCCATGCTGTTGTAACACGTGGCTTGGCATTGTCTTGCTGAAATAAGCAGCGGCATCCATGATAATGTTGCTTGGATGGCAACATATGATGCTGCAAACCTATATGTACCTTTTAGCATTAATGGTGCCTTCACAGATTTGTATTTTTTTTTAGATAGTATTTTATTTATTCCGTCAGGAGAGTTCCTTCAGGAAAATTAAAATTTTCAGCACAATCCCATTCAAGATCAGACAAACGTTACAGGGAGACAGAACAGGATCGCTGACGGGTCTGGCGGCTTCCAGCGCCCCTTACAAAAAAGGTGAGATACAGGTTAACAGGGGGGGGGGGGGGAGAAAAAAATAGAAGATTAAAATAAAATTTAAAAAATCGGTCTTAGCCTGGGCCCTGGAGAGGGGGTGCAGACTGAGGCAAAGGGAAAAAAACAACTCATAGCCATAGTACACATCCCTCTTACATGTGTGTAAGAGGGAAACATCAAACATCAAAGAACACAGAGGACATTAAAGACATTAAAGCAGCTGATGCAACAAGACACGTCTACATACAGCTATGAATAAAAAAGTAAAAGAAACATGTCCAATGTGGTGGCCTCTGCGGTATTCCACGCCATTGTCCGCTGGAGTGGAGGGAGCATGGCCAGAGACAGGAGCAGACCCAACAAAGCAACCAAGACAGCCAACTCCACTCCGGGCCAGTGTCCAGTCCGCATGGATGAGCGAGGATACGTCCAAGGTGACTGAGGTGTCCGACACCTGCTCACCCAGCCAAGACGCCGCAAGCCTCTCCGTCCCAGCACTCAGTGCTAGCTCTGCAGCCCTGTCCCCTCATCCGCATCTCCTCCAGTCCCTCCAAACAGACTCCGGTGTGGCTGACACCCAGCAGCTGGCCAAAAGGCTCCCGGGAGGCAGATCCAGAAGTCCACAAAAAAAAGCACCACAGAGGTCAAAAAAGTGCCACCCCTTGTCACACAGTCCCAAAGGGTCCCGGACCAAAGGCAAGAAAATATAATAACACATGAAAACAAGAGGGAAACACAAAAGGATGACACAAGAGCACGGAGCTCCTGCCAACAGCAGCCACTACAGCAGCGCCATCTTGGAAAAAAAAAAAAATGTGTAATGTGATGTGTAAGTTATAACAATCCGGATGGTTCTTTTCCTCTTTAGTCCGGAGGACACGACGTCCACAGTTACATACAAAACCAATCAGCAGTGCATATTCAGAGCAATGTAACAGCCAATCAGCAGTGCGTATTCAGAACGCATGTTGTAAATGCTTCATTGTCGAGCAGACATGTGTTTAGCAGCGGAAATCGTACACTCCCCAAATTATTAAAAACACTTTCCAGTCACAACTATTACAAACATCACTATGAGCCCGTTGACATTTTAGAAACTTAAACTGCAGTTCACAGTTCTGGCTTGAGGTGATGTGAAGGCTAATTAGCTTTTAGCTAATTAGCCTTCACACACACACACACGCACACACAGCTCATTTTGCTGTGTGTGCGTGTGTGTGCGTGCGTGCATGCATGCATGCGTGTGCGTGTGTGTGTATGCGTGTGTGTGCGTGCGTGTGTTAGGGGAAGCAAAGCCCTGTCTGTCTGTTATTTCACATGAACTAACATGAACTCCATAGATTTCCGGGATGAATAGTCTCTCCTATTGCTATTGTACTATTTTTCAGCTATAGTTCATTAATCATACGTAATGTAGCAGCCTAGTTTTGAATGGCAGGGTGCCTGCTATCACATGTTGACAAAAATATAACATTTACATAATAAAAGTCAACTACAGGCTTCCCAAATGGTGTAATAAATTAAGCATGATGAGTTGACTTGAAACTGTTTAATGTTGCACTTTTTATATGTAGAAGAAAAGTTTTGTCATTTTATTTAATCAAAGCAACAAATTGAGGCAGTTTAATGTGGATTAATGCGCGCAGAATTGTTAGTGTTCCCAATGTTAAAAGGATAAAGCCATTGTTTAAAAATTTGGTAAATAAATAACCAAAAAATATATATTTGTTTGTTTTCTTACTGTACCGAAAATGAAACGAACCGTGACCTCTAAACCGAGGTGCGTACCGAACCGAAATTTTTGTGTACCGTTACACCCCTAATATATATATATATATATATATATATATATATATATATATATATATATATATATATATATATATATACACACACATATACATATATATATATATATGTATATATATATATATATATATATATATATATATATATATAAACCCTAACCCTATACACATATACATACAGTATATATACATATATTTTTATTGTTGCTATCCAAAATAGCATGTTAACTCATGTGATTATTGTGTCCAAATATTGGGGTTTTACTAAGTTAAATTATATGATACGAATAATTAATAACCTGTGACTAATCATGATTGATCTAAATTCAAACGTAAAATTAATCTGACAACCTTTTTGTATCATTTGACAGCACTTTCCACATTAATGCTGACTACTCCATCGGCATTATTCATCTGAAAAAAACATGTTAATGGCAATAAACCATCGGCATCCTTAAAATGCTACGTTAATACCGCAAAAGTACGAACATTAACGTGGACAAACGTTTTCGAAAAACAGGGTGTTTTTTTTGTGTTTGTGTGTGTGTGTGTGTGTGTGTGTGTGTGTGTGTGTGTGTGCGTGTGTGTGTGTGTGTGTGTGTGTGAGGTTATCGTGTGAGTATAAAAACAAAATGTCTAACAATAACATTCTTTGTAGTCAATTGTGTATTTTTAGAAGTGATCTAAGAGGCGTAATAGAATGGTTCCATCAACTGGTGAAGGTTATGTTCAAACAGTCCTCTCATTTCTGATAAGTGTCTTTCCAGCAAGTGTGGATGATATTACACAGCTGGTCTAAGATAAAATAAGATAATCCTTCATCCAGTGATCAATAAGCAGTTCTTCTTGCTGGAGGACAAAAACATGTTTCATATTTCGTCATTTATCTTCTCTGCTGACACGTCATAAATAGTTATTGTTTGATACAAGGATATTTTCTATCTACTGGCTGATGATTCATCAATCATTGTGGAGATGAAAATAAAAATGGCTGCCAGTGTTGATTCATGATCGATGTGGTGTGACTTTTCATGCTTAAAAAGTATGAGGACAATTGAGCATTTGACGGCAAAAAAACCCGGAAAACTAGGGCAGCACAAGTTACAACAAATCACCTAATCTTTATCTTGGCTTCTGGTAAAAAAAATTCCAAAGCAGTGTTTCTTAACCCTAGGAGTGGGGCCAAAAAATATATGTTTCTCATCTGCGGCGGAACTAGATTGTAATACACTTTTCCACCACTTGTGGTAGTAAGGATTATCTCAAACAAACAGAAGAAGTCATAGAGAAGTTTTTTAAGCGCAAAAAAATTATGACTTAAGTGGTGAAACACCATGTTTATTTGCAATTTAATTTTAGTAAAGAAACATATTTACTATTACTTTTTTTTATTTAAGCATAACATAAGTGCATGAAAATGTTCTGTTTTTAAATGTCATCAGTTATTTAGTTATAATGCAATATACTTGGTTAGTACTTATTTTTTTAATCAGCCTGGCTTAAACGTAAGATTTATTTGTTTAATCAATAAAAATCCTATTTCATATCATTTGACAAGATTGATGAGCTGTTAAACTGTAAGTATATTAGATATAATTATTGTATATTGAATAATATCACTAATTCCGTGTTAACATTTGAGGGGTCCCAGGCCCCACTGTAGTGGAAACGTTGGGCCCCGAAGTCAAAAAGGTTAACAATCCCTGTACTAGACAATATATCCTTTTAAATTAAAGGTAGCTTTACTTCATTTCATTTGAATATTCATTAAACAAGTACATTAAGGCTAATGTAGTATATGTTACTATGTGAAAGTACATGATTTTAAACTTCCAGTTTTATGCCCAAAAGTTACTATGTGGCAAAACCTAAAAACCTGGATCAAACAGTGTGAAGTTTTTGATATTTTTTCTAGCAAACTTGTGATGCTCAAAAGTAGTATTTTTTCTCCTTAAAAGTTCTTATGGCTTACGGAAAAACGACAATTCAGAGTATATATACTAATATATGTACTAAAATATTTGTTTAGATATTTTGATTAGAAATATATACTTGGTGAGATTGTGAGCAGTATAATGAGACTTTGGAGGGAAATGAGTGTTTCTATGGGCACAAAATGCTGGTAGCGCACACCAAATCTTGATTTAAATAGGGTAGTATGTACCAGTTATCAGTTTTAGTACACCACCATTAGTACATGCAATTGTATAGTTTGCTCACTGTTTTTGATGTGTTATATTTAGGGAAACGGTTTGGCTACAATGCAAACTCAAACAATGAGATAGTTTCTATCATGGTGGTCGAAGAGATGCTAGATGAGCAATTATCTATGTTAGCGTTTGGAGGGATGTTGCTAAATCATTTTGTAAGACTCCTGGAGTAGAAATTTAGGAGCATGGTGGGCTTCTCTGGTCCTAAATTCTTCTCTCTCAGACAGAAGATTCTTGGTGTTGATACATGCTCCTCAGAGACCCGTGAAATCACATGTGGCGTTCCTCAGGGATCATTTTTTAGGTCCTATTCTTCTCCATATTTATTTTTGCACCTTTTACAACTACTCCAAAATTCAGCCGCACGTGTCCTGACAAAGACCAGAAAGCAGGCTCACATTACACCAGTTTTAAAATCTCTGCATTGTGTCAATTTTAAGGGTCTTCTTATGGTTTATAAATATTTGTACGGTATTTGGGCCTTCTTGTCTTTCAGCTGATAAAGACCAAAAAGCAGGCTCACATTACACCAGTTTTAAATTCTCTGCATTGACTCCCTGTGTGTTTCAGTCAGTTAGAGTGGTTCATGACAATTAACGTGGTTTTCCTAGTTTTTGTGTTTTGTATGCGGAGCTGTCAGTGCCTTTAAGGTAGATTCGACTTCTCGTGTGTGAAGGAAACGTTCCAGGGATACAAAAATATGTTTGATTCTGTGTTGCCTAGCTGCCAGCAAGTGGGCAGCCGGGCTAGAACACCCTGACTGACAAAGACACTCCAATGTTAGACATGAGATGATTAGAAAATATGGAAGATGAACACATGAAACTATTTGACATGATGATTTTCTTCCCTAAACATTATTACTCAAATATGTTACTCTGGGAAATAAAATAATAATATGAATGTTACTCTAGGCAATAAAATAATACCATAAAGATTACTCTGGGGAATAAAAAAAATAATTATATAAATGTTACTCTGGTGAATAAAATAATACTATAGATGTTACGCTGGGGAATAAAATAATACTATAAATGCTACTCTGGGGAATAAAATAATACTATAAATGTTACCCCGGGGAATAAAATAATACTATAGATGTTACTCTGGAGAATAAAATAATACTATAAATGTTACTCCGGGGTGTAAAAAAATAATACTATAAATGTTACTCTGCGGGTGTAAATACTATAAATGTTACTCTGGACAATAAAAACAATACTATAAATGTTACTCTGGGGAATAAAAAAAATACAACACGTGTTATTCCGGGGAATAAAAAAAATACCATAGATGCTACTCTGGGGAAAAAAAATATTCTATAAATATTTTTCGAGGGAATAAATAATAATACTGTAAATGTGGAGTTTGCATGTTCTCCCCGTGACTGCGTGGGTTCCCTCCGGGTACTCCGGCTTCCTCCCACCTTTAAAGACATGCACCTGGGGATATGTTGATTGGCAACACTAAATTGGCCCTAGTGTGTGAATGTGAGTGTGAATGTTGTCTATCTGTGTTGGCCCTGTGATGAGGTGGCAATTTGTCCAGGGTGTACAACGCCTTCCGCCCGAATGCAGCTGAGATAGGCTCCAGCACCCCCCGCGACTCCAAAGCGGTACAAAATGGATGGATGAATGTTACTCTGAGGAATAAAAAACAATACTATAAATGTTACTCTGGGGAATAAAAATAATACTTGTTCTATTCAATATTGTAGTGCAGACAGTGTTGTATTCAATATATAACGTGTTCTATTCAACATAGGCTGTGTTCTATTCAATATTGTAGTACAGGGGCGGTATAGCTCGGTTGGTAGAGCGGCCGTGCCAGCGACTTGAGGGTTGCCGGTTCGATCCCCGCTTCCGCCATCCTAGTCACTGCCGTTGTGTCCTTGGGCAAGACACTTTACCCACCTGCTCCCAGTGCCACCCACACTGGTTTGAATGTAAAAAAAAAATAAAAAAAAATACAAATATATAGATATTGGGTTTCACTATGTAAAGCGCTTTGAGTCACTAGAGAAAAAGCGCTATATAAATACAATTCACTTCACAATGTGTTCTAATCAATATTGTAGTGTAGACCATGTTCTATTCGATATTGTAGAGCAGAATGTGTTATATTCAACATAATACATGTTCTGTTCAATATTGTAGTGTAGAACATGTTTTATTAAATATTGCAGTATAGAATGTGTTCTATTCAACATAGAACGTGTCCTATTCATTATTGTAGTGTAGAATGTGTTCTATTCAATATTGTAGTGTAAAACATGTTCTATTAAACATAGCACATGTTCTATTCAATATTGTAATCTGGAACGTGGTCTATTCAATATTGTAATGTAGAACGTGTTCAATTCAATATTATAGTGTAGAATGTGTTCTATTCAACATAGAACATGATCTATTCAATATAGTAGCGCAGAATGTGTTTAATTCAATATTGTGGTGTGTGTGGAACGTATTCTGTTCAATATTGTAGTGTAGAATGTGTTCTATTCAACATTGTAGTGCAGACAGTGTTCTATTCAACATAGGGTAATTGTGTTATATTCAATATTGTAGTGTAGAAGGTGTTCTATTCAACATAACACATGTTCTATTCAATACTGTAGTCTGGATTGTGGTCTATTCAATATTGTAGTGCAGAACGTGTACTATTCAATAATGTAGTGGAGAAGGTGTTCTATTCAATATTGTAATGTAGAACGTGTTCAATTCAATATTATAGTGTAGAATGTGTTCTATTCAACATAGAACATGATCTATTCAATATGGTGGCGCAGAATGTGTTTAATTCAATATTGTAGTGTGTGGAACGTGTTCTATTCAATATTGTAGTGTAGAACGTGGTCTATTCAACATTGTAGTGCAGACAGTGTCTATTCAACATAGAGTAGATGTGTTAGATTCAATATTGTAGTGTAGAACGTGTTCTATTCAACATAGACGTGTTCTATTAAATATTGTAGTGCAGAAGTGGTCTAGGCAATATTGTAGTGTAGAACATGTACTCTTCAACATAGTACGTGTTCATCAAAGGACATGTCGTATTCAATATTGTAGTGCAGGATGTGTACTATTCAATATTGTAGTGCAGAATGTGTTTTATTCAACATAGACATGTTCTATTCAATATTGTAGAGTTGGACATTCTATTCTATTCAACATAGACATGTTCTATTAGATATTGTAGTGTAGAACGTGTCCTATTCAATAGTGTAGTATAGAACGTGTACTATTCAATATTGTATTGTAAAACGTGTTCTATTCAACATAGGACGTGTACTATTCAATATTGAAGTGTAGAACGTGTTCTATTCAATATTGTACTGCAGGCCGTGGGCTATTCAATATTGTAGTGTAAAATGTGTTCTATTCAATATTGTATTGTAGAACGTGTTCTATTAAATATTGTAGTGTGGAACGTGTTCTATTCAACATTGTAGTGTAGAACATATGCTATTCAACATACGTGTTGTATTTAATATTGTAGTGCAGAATGTGTTCAATTCCATATTGTAGTGTAAAATGTGTTCTATTCAACATATAGTGTACAATTACATATTGTAGTGTAGAACGTGTTCTATTCAATATTGTAGTGCCGAATGTGTACTATTCAACATAGGATGTGTTCTATTCAATATTGTTGTGTAGAACGTGTCCTATTCAATTTTGTTGTGTAGAACGTGTCCTATTCAATATTGTAGTGTAGAACGTGTTCTATTCAACATGAAATGTGTTTTATTCAATACTGTAGTGGTGAATGTGTGCTATTCAATTTTGTAGTGCAGAATGTGTTTTATTCAGCACAGCACATGTTCTATTCAGTATTGTAGTCTAGCACGCGTAATACTAACTATTGTAGTGTAGAAAGTGTTTTATTCAACATGGAAGTGTTCTACTTAATATTGTAGTGTAGAAATTGTTCTATTCATCATAGACACATTCAACATAGAGCGTTTTATTCAATATTGTAGTGTAGGTGTGTCTATACAACATAGCACGTGTGCTAGTCAATATTGTAGTGCAAAATGTGTTTCAATTCAACATTCTAGTGTAGAACGGGTTATAGTCAACATATATACATGTCCTATTCAATATTGTAGTGTAGAACGTGTCCTATTTAAAATTCTAGTGTAGAACATGTCCTATTTAATATTGTAGTTTAGAACGTGTTCTATTAAATATTGCAGTATTGAATGTGTTCTATTCAACATAGAATGTGTTCTATTCAATATTGTAGCGTAGAACGTGTCCTATTCAACATTGAATGTGTTCTATTCAATATTGCAGTGTAGAATGTGTACTATTCAATATTTCAGTGTAGAATGTGTTCTATTCAATATTGTAGTGTAGAATGTGTTCTATTCAATATTGTAGTGCAGAACGTGCTCAATTCAATATTTTAGTGTAGAACGTGTTCAACATAGAACGTGTTTTATATTAAAAGTTGTAGTGTAAAAAGTGTTCTAATCAATATTGTAGTGTTGAATTTGTTCTATTCAAAATAGTACGTGTTTCATTCAATAGTGTAGTGCAGAAGGTGGTCTATTCAAAATTGTAGTGCAGAACGTGTTCTATTCAACATAGAACATGTACCACTCAATATTGTACTGTAGTGTAAAACATGTTCTATTCAATATTATAGTGCAGACATTTCCTATTCAATATTGTGGTGTAGAATGTGTCCTTTCCAATATAGTAATGCAGAACGTGTTGAACAAAGTACGTGCTATATTCAATATTGTAGTGTAAGACGTGTTCTTATCAATATTGTAGTGTAGAATGTGTACTATTCAACATAACACGTATTCTATTCAATATTGATGTGCAGAACGTGTTCTATTCAATATTGTATTGTAGAACATTTACAATTAAATATTGTAGTATAGAACGTGTTCTATTGTACATAGAATGTGTACTACTAAATATTGTAGTGTAGGACGTGTTCTATTCAATATTGTGGTGTAGAATGTGTTCTATTCAATATTGTAGTGCAGAACGTGTTCAATTCAATATTGTAGTGTAGAATGTGTTCTATTCAACATAACACGTGTTCTATTCAATATTGTTGTGCAGAACGTGTTTTATTCAACATAGAATGTGTTCCATTTAGGGCTCGGCGATATCGCCTTTTTTTAATATCGCGATATTTTTAGGCCATATCGCGATATAAAGTATGATATATATTACGATATTTTGCCTTGGCCTTGAATGAACACTTGATGCATATAATCACAGCAGTATTATGATTATATGCGTATTAGGGGTGTAACGGTACGTGTATTTGTATTGAACCGTTTCGGTAAGGGGGTTTCGGTTCGGTGCGGAGGAATACCGAACGAGTTCAACTCGTACATATGAAGTAGCCGCCTATGCTAAAGTCTTAACAAGCTGCTCCGCTCCGTTCTGCCTCTGTGTCTGTACACTGCACCCTGCATTGTCCCGCCCACACAACCATCTGATTGCTTACATACAAAGCCAATCAGCAATGCGTATTCAGTGTGCATGTCATCAGGTCTTCAGTGTCGATGTCGAGCAGATAGGTCTTTAGCAGGGGAGCAACTCACTCTCCCCAAATTATATTCCAAGTCAACTACTTTCTAAACATCACTATGAGCCCGTTGACCTTCTAGAAACAAACTGCAGCTCAGCTCACTCGCAGTCCTGGCTTTAGGTGAAGGCTAGTTAGCTTTTAGCGAAACGTTAACTCATTTTGGGGTGTGTGTGCGCGCGGGCGTGTGTGTGTGCGTGTGTTACGAACAGTGTTGATTGAAGTGTGTTGAAGCAGCAAAAAAGGACTTATATTAAATGAAGAGTTTCTGTCTCTGATAGTGTATAAAATAATGTAAGTGTATCATAAAGCCTACATAAACTCCATGGTGGTCAGGGATGAATTTTCAGCTATAGTTACATGAATCATTAGTAATGTAGCAGCCTAGTTTTGAATGGCAGGGTCCATGCTATCACATGTTGATAAAAATATAACATTTACATAATAAAAATCAATTACAGGCTTCCCCAATGCTGTAATAAATTAAGCATGATGAGTTGACTTGAAGCTGTTTAATGTTGCACTTTTTATATGTAGAAGAAAAGTTGTGTCATTTTAGTTCATCTAAGCAACAACTTTAGGCAGTTTAATGTGGATTAACGTGGGCAGAATTATTATAGTGTTCCCAATGTTAGAAGAATCAAGCCATTGTTTACAAATTTGGTAAATAAATACCCAAAAAGTGTATATTTTGTTTTCTTACTGTACCGAAAATAAACCGAACCATGACCTCTAAACCGAGGTACGTACCGAACCGAAATTTTTGTGTACCGTTACACCCCTAATGTGTCTACATTAAAACATTCTTCTTCATACTGCATTAATATATGCTACTTTTAAACTTTCATGCAGAGAGGGAAATCACAACTAAGTCAATTGACCAAAAGTGTATTTATTAAAGTTATGAAGCAATGGCACAAACATTCAAGTCATTTCCAAAACATAAAGTGCAAGATTGTCAGAGACATTTTAACTGTCAAATAAAAATGAGCTGCGTAATAGGAAATCAAATAGTATTCGTCCTTCACTATGTGGTAGGTTACGACAAACGTTATGAAATTCTCTTCATTCTCTAGCGAGTGACTTTTCAAATGATGCTACATATTAGCAGTAATGATACTTTTTATAGCAATGCTTTTTTCCCCGACACTTGACGAATTACGGTTGTCTGTTCGACATATTTCCACTTGAAGCCAAACCACCGCCAGACGATGAAAACCCTGCTGTTTTTAATGGGAATTAAGTCTTCCTTCACTTGTTACCAGATGCGCACCTTCTTTCTCTCATACGGCTACGTTAGCAGCTAACGAAGCCCAGTATGCTACCTCTCTGCTCTGCGAGGGCGGACACGTATGTGACGTACAGTGGGGCAAACAAATATTTAGTCAGCCACTGATTGGGCAAGTTCTCCCACTTAAAATGGATACATGGATGATACAGCAGAGGATTGGGAGAATGTCATGTGGTCAGATGAAACCAAAATAGAACTTTTTGGTATAATCTCAACATGTCGTGTTTGGAGGAAGAAGAATACTGAGTTGCATCCCAAGAACACCAAACCTACTGTGAAGCATTGGGGTGGAAACATCATGCTTGGGGGGCTGTTTTTCTGCTATGGGGACAGGACGATTGATCTGTGTTAAGGAAAGAATAATTGGGGCCATGTATCGTGAGATTTTGAGCCAAAACCATTTTCCATCAGTGAGAGCTTTGAATGGTTGACCAAATACTCATTTTCCACCATAATTTACAAATAAATTCTTTAAAATTCCTACAATGTGAGTTCCTGGATTTTTTTTCACATTCTGTCTCTCACATTTGAAGTGTACCTATGATGAAAATTACAGACCTCTGTCATCATTTTAAGTGGGAGAACTTGCACAATCGGTGGCTGACTAAATACTTTTTTGCCCCACTATGAAAGAATGTGTGCCTGCTTGTCTGTGAGAAGGAAAGACAGGAAAGAGTGTGAAGAGCCTGAAGTGTACGCCCGCAGCTAAAAGCAACTGCGTGAGAACGTATACTCGAATATTACTATATAGTCATTTACTCTATTGCACAGAGACAAACCCGCGATATATCATATATATCGATATATCATATATATCGATATATCGCCCAGCCCAAGTTCCATTCAACATTGTAGTGCAGAATGTGTTCTATTCAACATACGTGTGCTATTCAATATTGTGGTGCAGAACGTTTTCTATTCAGTATTGTGGTGCAGAACGTGTTCTAACTAATATTGTAGTGTAAAAGGTATTGTATTCAATATTGGAATGCAGAACATGTTTTATTCAATATTGTAGTGCAGAATGTGTTCTTTATTCAATACTGTAGCATTCTGTTTTATCAATTAGCTGCCAATTGTGTGTCTCCATACACAATTTGGAGGCGCTCCCTTAAAGGCCTACTGAAATTAGATTTTCCTAATTAAACGGGAATAGCAGGTTCATTCTATGTGTCATACTTAATCATTTCGCGATATTGCCATATTTTTGCTGAAAGGATTTAGTAGAGAACATTGACGATAAAGTTCACAACTTTTGGTCGCTAATAGAAAAGTCCTGCCTTTACCGGAAGTATGTGCGCTTGACGTCATGGGTTGCAGGGCTCCACACATATTCACATTGTTTATAATGGGAGCCACCGAGCAGTAAGAGCGATTTGGACCGAGAAAGCGACAATTTCCACATTAATTTGAGCGAGGATGAAAGATTTGTGAATTAGGATATTGATAGTGAAGGACTAGAAAAAAAAGAAAGAAAAAAAAGCAACGGCTCAGGGCGGCGGCAGTGTGAGCGTTTCAGATGTAATTAGACACATTTACTATGATAACTCTGGAAGATCTCTTATCTGCTTATTGTTTTAATAGTGTTTAGTGAGATTTTAAAGATCGTAAAGACATACCTCAAGGTCGGATGGCTGCGGTGAACACGCAGTGTCTCAGAGAGAAACTGAGGAGCCAAGCTAGCTTACAGCTGCATTTCAAACAGCTGCTGCAGGACAACGAATAATCCAATGATTTCTCCGGTAAGATATATAGCACAATTTCCCCATCCAAAAACATGCTGGTTGACGTAGAGAAAACATGTTCGCTTGACCGCTCTGTGTTAAAGCTTCACAACAAACAAAGAAACACCGGCTGTGTCTCTGTGCTAAAGACAGCTGCTATCCACCGCTTTCCACCAACAGCATTCTTCTTTATAGTCTCCATTATTAAATGAAGAAATTGCAAAAGATTCAGCAACACAGATGTCCAAAATACTGTGTAATTAATTGGTGCAGCGCTAATAATTCCTTAGAGTCCTTGACGTCACGCGTACGCTTCATCATTCCGCGATGTTTTCAATAAGAAACTCGCGGGAAATTTAAAATTGTAATTTAGTAAACTAAAAAGGCCGTATTGGCATGTGTTGGAATGTTAATATTTCATCATTGATATATAAACTATCAGACTGCGTGGTCGGTAGTAGTGGGTTTCAGTAGGCCTTTAAGTTAAGAATAATCGGCTCCATAACAACAAATAAACCTCTATTGTTAATATCATAAGTATCACAATCAAAGAATCTCTGGAGGAACACAGCGAAAAACCCAGGAGCCGATATGCTAATTGCTAAGATAACCGCTACGTTAGCTGGATACAAGAGAAGAAGTGAGTCCTTAGTAAAGTTGAAGAAGTGCAGATAGAAGTTAGAGCAGGAAGTAAGCAGTTATTAACAGGAAATAGATAAGTAAAAGTTGGAGAGAGGATAAAATATCAACAAATCGTCACAGTCAGTACGCCACACTAAGAGGAGGATCGATCCATAAACTGGTGGTGTTGACACCAAGGGTAATATCAGTATAAGACCGATACAAGAATGGTTGGATCGATATTTTTATTTTCTCAATTATTTTTTGTTGTTTTGTCAACAAATTCAGGAAATAATCCAGGAACAGATTGAGGGGATTTAAAGGAGTAGTAGATGGGGCAAATGCAGAGAATAATTTCGCCACACCTAGTGTGTGTGTGACAATCATTGGTACTTTAACTTTAACTTTAGTATATATTACTTAGTTATTGAGTACTAATGACTTTGTCTATGTGTCAATAGCACTCATAAATACATAGAAACATGTACAGTTAGTACATGTGATCGGTAGTGGTATGAACCCATCTCAGTGATGGATGATTGGTATCTGAATCGGCAGCATAAATCCCTGATCTGATCACAACATCCCCAGTTGTTTGCCTTTAAATATTTTTGACAATACTAATATTTATATATATAATTAATTGTGTATTTATTTTGGGCTCTGTGTTTTACATTATGGATATGCTCAGCTGTGAAATATATATTTCTTTTTAACGATTGTTTTAGTGACATGGTGTTCAAACATTTGACTGTTTGTCTTTTCACTCCGGCCCTAATCGTCCTTCATCATGTTTCATATTTCATATTTCACACTGACAAATATTCCCTGAGGAGAAAAAAAAAATGGAGCTGCGGGCACATTGGAGGCACTTGAAGGAAACAAGTGACATCTGTGAGGATTGTACGACGTAACTTGCCGAGATTGCACGTACAAAAAGATCATTTGACGCCCGATAAAGATGCTGCGATGTGAGAGCAGACACTCACCTCTACAAAATAAAAACATGGCAGCAGCGTGACGCTGTCCTCCTTCCCCAATTTCACGCGTTCTTTGGAAGACATGCCGACGTGCCGCTCAGCGCTCCCGTTGCCGGGAGACAAGGATCCCGACTCGATTCCCCTCGTGACCGCGCGCGGTTCCGTTTTGGTTGCCTCGCGCACGGAGACCAAATCCGTCTTCTTCCTTCGTTTCGGTTCAGTTTGGTTCGGTTCTAAATGTGTGCAGAGTCCGACGCCGATTAGAGGAGAGAGAAGGCGGACACAAATCTGCAACTACTCCCCCGGACCAGCGCTGTTGCCATAGATATATGATGACTACTTGCCATAGATATAATACTGACTAGTTGCCATAGATATATGATGACTACTTGCCATAGATATAATACTGACTAGTTGCCATAGATATATGATGACTAGTTGCCATGGATAAACGATGACTAGTTGCTATAGATATATGATGACTAGTTGCCATAGATATATGATGACTAGTTGCCAATAGACAATACTGACTTGTTGCCATATATATAATACTGACTAGTTGCCATAGATAAACAATGATTAGTTGCTATAGATATATGATGACTAGTTGCCATAGATATACGGTGACTAGTTGCCATATGTATATGATGACTAGTTGCCAATAGACAATACTGACTTGTTGCCATATATATAATACTGACTAGTTGCCATAGATATATGATGACTAGTTGCCATATATATAATACCGACTAGTTGCATAGATATATGATGACTAGTTGCTATAGATATATGATGACTAGTTGCCATAGATATACGATGACTAGTTGTCAATAGACATAATACTGACTAGTTGCCATATATATTATACTGACTAGTTTGCATAGATATATGATGACTACTTGCCATAGATATAATACTGACTAGTTGCCATTGATATATGATGACTGGTTGCCATAGATAAACGATGACTAGATGCTATAGATATATGATGACTAGTTGCCATAGATATATGATGACTAGTTGCCAATAGACATACTACTGACTAGTTGCCATAGATAAACGATGATTAGTTGCTATAGATATACGATGACTAGTTGCCATAGATATCCGATGACTAGTTGCCATATGTATATGATGACTAGTTGCCAATAGACAGTACTGACTAGTTGCCACATATATAATTCTGACTAGTTGCCATAGATATATGATGACTAGTTGCCATATATATAATACTGACTAGTTGCATAGATATATGATGACTAGTTGCTATAGATATATGATGACTAGTTGCCATAGATATACGATGACTAGTTGTCAATAGACATAATACTGACTAGTTGCCATATATATTATACTGACTAGTTTGCATAGATATATGATGACTACTTGCCATAGATATAATACTGACTAGTTGCCATTGATATATGATGACTGGTTGCCATAGATAAACGATGACTAGATGCTATAGATATATGATGACTAGTTGCCATAGATATATGATGACTAGTTGCCAATAGACATACTACTGACTAGTTGCCATAGATAAACGATGATTAGTTGCTATAGATATACGATGACTAGTTGCCATAGATATCCGATGACTAGTTGCCATATGTATATGATGACTAGTTGCCAATAGACAGTACTGACTAGTTGCCACATATATAATTCTGACTAGTTGCCATAGATATATGATGACTAGTTGCCATATATATAATACCGACTAGTTGCCATAGATATATGATGACTAGTTGCTATAGATATATGATGACTAGTTGCCATAGATATACGATGACTAGTTGTCAATAGACATAATACTGACTAGTTGCCATATATATTATACTGACTAGTTTGCATAGATATATGATGACTACTTGCCATAGATATAATACTGACTAGTTGCCATAGATATATGATGACTAGTTGCCATAGATAAACAACGACTAGATGCTATAGATATTTGATGACTCGTTGCCATAGATATATGATGACTAGTTGCCAATAGACATATACTACTGACTAGTTCCCACAGATATAATACTGACTAGTTGCCATAGATAAACGATGATTAGTTGCTATAGATATACGATGACTAGTTGCCATAGATATCCGATGACTAGTTGCCATATGTATATGATGACTAGTTGCCAATAGACAGTACTGACTAGTTGCCACATATATAATACTGACTAGTTGCCATAGATATATGATGACTAGTTGCTAAAGATATATGATGACTAGTTGCCATAGATATACAATGACTAGTTGCCAATAGACATAATACTGACTAGTTGCCATATATATAATACTGATTAGTTTGCATAGATATATGATGACTAGTTGCCATAGTTATAATACTGACGAGTTGCCATAGCTATATGATGACTAGTTGCCATAGATATACAATTACTAGTTGCCAAATATACATACAATGACTAGTTGCCATAGATATAGGATGACTAGTTGCCATTTATATAACACTGACCAGTTGCAATAGATATAATACTGACTTGTTTCCATACATATAATACTAACTAGTTTCCATAGATATGATGACTAGTTGCATAGATATACGATGACTAGTTGCCATAGTTATAATACTGACGAGTTGCCATATATGTATGATGACTAGTTGCCATGAATATATAATGACTACTTGCCATAGATACACAATGACTAGTTGCCATAGATATATACAATGACTAGTTACCATAGATATAGGATGACTAGTTGCCATATATATAACTGACTAGTTGGCATAGATGTATGATGACTAGTTTTACATAGATATAATACTGACCAGTTGCCATAGATATACAATAACTAGTTACCATAGATAAACTGTGACTAGTGGCCATTGATATAATACTGACTACTTGCCATAGAGATACAATGACTAGTTGCCATACATATATGATGATTAGTTGCCATATAAATAATACTGACTAGTTGTCATAGATATAATACTGACTAGTTGCCATAGATATTTGATGACTAGTTGCCATAGATATAATACTGAGTAGTTGCCATGTATATAATACTGATTAGTTGACTAGTTGCCATATATATTATGCTGACTGGTTGGCATATATGTCTGATGACTAGTTTTACATGGATATAATACTGACCAGTTGCCATAGATATACAATGACTAGTTGCCATAGAAAAACGGTGACTACTTGCCATAGATATAAAATTACTAGTTGCCATTGATATAATATTGACTACTTGTCATATATATACGATGACTAGTTGCCATAGATACATGATGATTAGTTGCCATATACATAATAATGACTACTTGGCAACACTAAATTGGCCCTGGAGTGTGAATGTGAGTGTGAATGTTGTCTGTCTATCTGTGTTGGCCCTGCGATGAGGTGGCGACTTGTCCAGGGTGTAGTCCGCCTTCCGCCCGATTGTAGCTGAGATAGGCGCCAGCGCCCCCCGTGACCCCAAAAGGGAATAAGCGGTAGAAAATGGATGGATGGATAGTTGCCATAGACATAATACTGACTAGTTGCCATAGATATTTGATGACTAGTTGCCATAGATATAATACTTAGTAGTTGCCATATATATATAATATTGAGTAGTTGACTAGTTGCCATATATAATATGCTGACTAGTTGCCAAAGATATAATACTGACTAGTTGCCATAGATATAAAATGACTAGTTGCCATTGATATAATATTGACTACTTGCCATAGATATATGATGACTAGTTCCCATAGATACATGATGATTAGTTGCCATATAAATAATACTGAGTAGTTGCCATAGACATAATACTGACTAGTTCCCATAGATATTTGATGACTAGTTGCCATAGATATAATACCGAGTAGTTGCCATATATATAATATTGACTAGTTGACTAGTTGCCATATATATTATGCTGACTAGATGCCAAAGACATAATACTGACTAGTTGCCATAGATATAATACTGACTTGTTGCCATAGATATACAATGACTAGTTGTCATAGATATATAATGACTAGTTGCCATAGATATATGATGACTAGTTGTAATAGATATAATACTGACTAGTCGCCATAGATATACGGTGACTAGTTGTCATAGATATACAATGACTAGTTGTCATAGATATACGATGACTAGTTGCCATATATATGATGACTAATTGCCATTGATATGACCATATATGATTACTAGTTGCCATAGATATGACAATATATAATGACTAGTTGCCATATATATATAATACTGGCTAGTTGCCATAGATATATGATGACTAGTGGCCATAGATATAAGACTGACTAGTTGCCATAGATATATGATGAATAGTTGTCATAGATATAATACTGACTAATTGCCATAGTTTTACAATGACTGGTTGCTTTAGTTATAAGATGACTAGATACTATAGATGTATACTGACTAGTTGCCATAGATATACAATGAGTAGTTGCCATATACAGTATATATGATGACTAGTTGCCATAGATATAATACTGACTAGTTGCCATAGATATAATACTGACTTGTTGCCATAGATATACAATGACTAGTTGTCATAGATATATAATGACTCGTTGCCATAGATATATGATGACTAGTTGTAATATATATAATACTGACTAGTTGCCATAGATATACGGTGACTAGTTGTCATAGATATACAATGACTAGTTGTCATAGATATACGATGACTAGTTGCCATATATATGATGACTAATTGCCATAGATATGACCATATATGATGACTAGTTGCTTATATAGGATGACTAGTTGCCATAGATATATAATACTGGCTAGTTGCCATATATATATATATATATATATATATGATGACTAGTGGCCATAGATATAAGACTGACTAGTTGCCATAGATATATGATGAATAGTTGTCATAGATATAATACTGACTAATTGCCATAGTTTTACATTGACTGGTTGCTTTAGTTATAAGATGACTAGATACTATAGATGTATACTGACTAGGTGCCATAGATATACAATGAGTAGTTGCCATATACAGTATATATGATGACTAGTTGCCATAGATATAATACTGACTAGTTGCCATAGATATACAATGACTAGTTGCCATAGATATACGATGATTGGTTGCTATAGTTATAAGATGACTAGTTGCCATAGATGTATACTGACTAGTTGCCATATATATACAATGACTAGTTGCCATATACAGTATATATGATGACTAGTTGCCATAGATATATATATGATGACTAGTTGCCATAGATATACAATGACTAGTTGCCATATACAGTATATATGATGACTAGTTGCCATAGATATATATATATGATGACTAGTTGCCATAGATATACAATGACTAGTTGCCATATACAGTATATATGATGACTAGTTACCATAGATATATATATATGATGACTAGTTGCCATAGATATACAATGACTAGTTGCCATATACAGTATATATGATGACTAGTTGCCATAGATATACAATGACTAGTTGCCATATACAGTATATATGATGACTAGTTACCATAGATATATATATGATGACTAGTTGCCATAGATATACAATGACTAGTTGCCATATACAGTATATATGATGACTAGTTACCATAGATATATATATGATGACTAGTTGCCATAGATATACAATGACTAGTTGCCATAGATATACAATGACTGGTTGCTGTAGTTATAAGATGACTAGTTGCCATATATGTATACTGAGTAGTTGGCATGGATATACAATGACTAGTTGCCATAGATATACAATGACTGGTTGCTGTAGTTATAAGATGACTAGTTGCCATATATGTATACTGAGTAGTTGGCATGGATATACAATGACTAGTTGCCATATACAGTATATAATGACTAGTTGCCATGGATATATATATGATGACTACTGTAGTTGCCATAGATATATTATCAAAGCATCACGACAAAAAAACTTTCGAGCAATATGTCTTCAAACCCTACGATGAGGTGGTGACTTGTCCAAGGTGTACGCCGCCTACTGCCCGAATGCAGCTGATATAGGCTCCAGCAACCCCCCGCGACTCCAAAAGGGACAAGCGGAAGAAAAATGGATGGATGGATATGATGACTACTTGCCATAGATATAATACTGACTATTTGCCATTGATATATGATGACTAGTTACCATATATCTCTAATGACTAGTTGCCATTGATATAATACTGACTACTTTCCATATACAAACGTTTGTAGATAATACTGACTAGTTGCCATATATATATGATGACGAGTTGCCATAGATATACGACGACTGGTTGCTATAGTTATATGATGACTAGTTGCCACAGATATATAATGACTAGTTTCCATAGATGTATGATTACTAGTTGCATAGATAGAATACTGACTAGTAGCCATAGATATAATACTGACTAGTTGCCATAGATATGATGACTCGTTGCCATAGATATCATACTGACTATCAATCAATCAATCAATCAATGTTTACTTATATAGCCCTAAATCACTAGTGTCTCAAAGGGCTGCACAAACCACAAGACAAACCACTACGACATCCTCGGTAGGCCCACATAAGGGCAAGGAAAACTCACACCCAGTGGGACGTCGGTGGCAATAATGACTAGTTGCCATAGATATATGATTACTAGTTGCATGGATATAATACTGACTAGTAGCCATAGATATATACTGACTACTTACTATAGATATATGATAACTAGTTGCCATAGATATATGATGACTAGTTAGCAATGTGTATCACAGCTTCCTGCAGGATTTTCAAAATAAAGTGTATGTCAGAACACGGTTGTGATATTTATAAGCACAAGTTACACTTCATAGACATTCAGTCATACTAGAGGTGTTCCTCGAGGTTTTCATTTTTTGGCTTTTTAACGGGAAAAAAATATGTAATACTCAGTCTGGGTGATAAAACGATA
The DNA here is from genome assembly GCF_033978795.1 of Nerophis ophidion. Taxonomy (NCBI): domain Eukaryota; kingdom Metazoa; phylum Chordata; class Actinopteri; order Syngnathiformes; family Syngnathidae; genus Nerophis; species Nerophis ophidion. Next base: position 21,929,768 of record NC_084638.1, on the reverse strand, counting down.
TCAATGTATATCACAATAGACACATAATCATCAGCAATCATTCGTTTGTTCTTTTTCTTTCTTTGTCGGAATAAACAAGCAAAGTTGGTTGATCACTTTTCTCCTGCTCCTTATTAAATTGATCAATAATTATGGATATGGATGGATATAAAACATTGATATTGTGATAAAGTTTTCAGCCGTATCGCTGAACACAAGTGTTGTTTCTAGTCATAAAGCACAGATATAAATGCAGGAAGTAGGAAAAAGAAGATAAAAACAATTCAACTCACTGCACACACAGGAGTTGAGCTAATGAAAAAGTCCACAAAGCAAAACCAATCTCGTTAAAGACCTACTGAAATTAGATCTTCTTATTTAAACGGGGATAGCAGGTCCATTCTATGTGTCATACTTGATCATTTCGCGATATTGCCATATTTTTGCTGAAAGGATTTAGTAGAGAGCCTCCACGATAAAGTTCGCAACTTTCGGTGTTAAGAGAAAAGCCCTGCCTCTACCGGAAGTCGCAGACGATGACGTCACACGTGTGATGGCTCCTCACATATTCACATAATTTTTAATGGGAGCCTCCAACAAAAAGTGCTATTCGGACCGAGAAAACGACAATTACTCCATTAATTTGAGCGAGGATGAAAGAATCATGTTGGGGATATTGATAGCGACGAACTAGAAAAAAAAAAAAGAGTTAAAAAAATACAAAACGCGATTGCATTGGGATTCCGATGTTTTTAGAGACATTTACAAGATTAATTCTGGGGAATCCCTTATCTTTCAATTGTGTTGCAAGTGTTTTAGTGAGTTAAATAGTACCTGATAGTCGGAAGGGTGTCTCCACGGGTGTCTTGACGCGCAGTGTCTCAGGGGAGTCGACGGCAGCTATGGACGGCACAAGTTCAGCTTTTCTCCGGTAAGAACTGACTTTTTAACCACAATTTTCTCACCGAAACCTGCTGGTTGACAAGTGGTCAGGATCCATGTTGGCTTGACCGTGCTTTGATCCACAGGAAAGTTTCAGCTCCAGGAATTTTAAACAAGGAATCACCGTGTGTTTGTGTGGCTAAAGGCTAAAGCTTCCCAACTCCATCTTTCTACTGTGACTTCTCCAATATTAATTGAACAAATTGCAAAAGATTCAGCAACACAAATGCCCAAAATACTGTGTAATCAGGCCGTTAAAGCAGACGACTTTTAGCTGTATGTGTGTGTGCAGCGCTCATATTTCCTTAAAACCCGTGACGTCTTGCGTACACGTCATCATTACACAACGTTTTCAAGACGAAACTCCCGGGAAATTTAAAATTGTAATTTAGTAAACTAAAAAGGCCGTATTGGCATGTGTTGCAATGTTAATATTTCATCATTGATATACAAACTATCAGACTGCGTGGTGGGTAGTAGTGGCTTTCAGTAGGCCTTTAAATAGAACCATTGTACTCAGGAGGAGATCAGTCGATCACAACTGGACGGTTTGGTTTCTTTATGATCTTAGACTAAGATGGGTCAGATCTAGTCTTAGACTTAGATTGGTCACATCTAGTCTTAGACTTAGATCGGTTAGACCTAGTCTTATACTTACATTGGTCGGATCTAATCTGAGACTTGGATTGGTCCCATCTAGTCTTAGACTTAGATTGGTCACATCTAGTCTTACACTAAGATCGGGTAGAGCTAGTCTTCGACTTGGATTGGTCAGATGTAGTCTTCGACTTAGATCGGTTAGAGCTAGTCTGAGACTTGGATCGGTCAGATCTATTTTAAGACTTGGATTTTGGTCTGAGACTTGGATCGGTCAGATCTAGTCTTAGACTTGGATGGGTCAGATATAGTCTTAGACTTGGATGGGTCAGCTCTAGTCCAAACGGTTGGTGCCAAAACCAGCAGGGTGGGCCTGGGCAAGGATGTTTTCGCCCTTGGGTAGTGAGAAAAACAACTGTTGGGATGCAAACAAGCTATCCTACTGTCAAAGCCAAGGACAATCTGTTGAAGTATAATTTCCCCTCGTAAGCATTGAATTATTGTGTGGCAGAACCATTGCTGTGGATCGACTGCTACCAGTCCAACATAGTGGGAATCACCCGTGTAGACAGTCCATTTAGTTGCAAACAAATGTCACAAATGTCCTTCTGGTCGTCTTTTGTGAGCAGAGAGGTTTCTAAAGCGCCTTCAACACTAAGGTTATCCAGGGTAAATCCCACCTAACCTTATCTTTGTCCACACACACACAATGGTTGTTTAAGACCCCTGAGCCCCCTCCATCCGCCGGCAAAACGCAACTTAGTACGCACGCGTGGAAAATACGCACGTCATAGTCACCTCAAGTGTTGCTTTGTGTGCAAGTTATTTTATTAAATTTACCTTATCTGAACAATATCCAGTGTTGTGGTATTTCAATTAACTGGACTTCAGTGTGATGTGAGGCCCTATTGTAGTGAATCACACTTGAGCCATCATAAATTAATACAATTTTTATTGGACACATAAAAGTAAACAATGTGATAAAGAACATTTTACGTGAGTCAATCTAGGGTTTTAGATATCTGGTCAGGACCCTCCTCATTCTTTTGCCTTCACCTTCATTGTTCATTTGTTTTTGGTGAATTTTATACTCTGGACCTCGACAATAACTGATAGTGTGCTTTGCCAGTCTAAATGCATTCGATAATTTGCGTAGTCTTTCCTCGTCGGCCAGGTAATACAAATCACACGCTACCTTTTTTTTTTAATCACATCCATGTGAGGCCACTTTCTCGTTGACTCTCCTTCGACAAATGAACAAAGTTTTTCGGTAAGTAGAATCACAACTGACCTGGACATTCGAAGGTTTTTACCATCTGAGAAGTGTTGTATCCGAAATAGCTGCAATCGCTTTCTCTTAAGGCAGGGGTCAGCAACCTTTACCACTCAAAGAGCCATTTTGACCCGTTTCACAAAGTAAAGAAAACAATGGGAGCCACATAACTCTTTTGAAATGTATAATGAAATAATACTGCATAGAGAGTTTTTTTTCGCTTTGTCCTATGTGCGTTGGTTGAGGTGGGCGGGGTTGGGTTGGTGGTAGCTCTGTGTATAATGTACATGGGATTCTGGGTATTTGTTCTGTCGTGTTTATGTTATGTTATAGTGCGGATGTTCTCCCGAAATGTGTTTGTCATTCTTGTTTGGCGTGGGTTCACAGTGTGGCGCATATTAGTAAGAGGATTAAAGTTGTTTATATCACAACCCTCAGTGTGACCTGTATGGCTGTTGACTAAGTATTAGAGATGCGCGGATAGGCAATTATATCATCCGCATCCGCATCTCCAAAGTCGTCATCCACCCGCCGTCCACCCGAACCAACATTTTATCAGGACCGTACAAGCCCGCTGAAATACATCAGAGGTTGTCCGCCTTTACCACTGACAGAGCTATTTAAACCAGTTTCACAGAGTAATGATGACAATTGTAGCCGCTAACGTTCCCGCGACTATCCAATTATGTTCATCCTGATTACAAGAATATGGGCGTGCCGTGAAGCCATTGCCTCAGACACCTTCAACAACATGTACGAACCGATTGTTGGTCCGGCAACATGTTGTGTGCAGCTTTCGCAATTACACGTTCAAGATTGAAAGGCATACTGGGTGATACAGAGTACACTGATGGTTGTGATATAAACAACTTTAACACTTAATAATATGCAGCACGCTGTGAAGCCACACCAAACAAGATTGACAAACACATTTCGGGAGAACATCCTCACAGTAACACAACATAAACACAACACAACAAATACCCATAATCCTTTGTATTCATGACAATTCCTGAATATATTTTACACCCCCGCACCCCCAACCCCGCCCACCTTACCGACGCACGTGGGTGGGGGGGTGGCGGGGTTTGCTGCTAGGGGTGTATAAAATAGTCAGAATGTGTCATGAATACAAAGGATTATGGGTATTTGTTGTGTTGCGTTTATGTTGTGTTACTGTGAGGATGTTCTCCCGAAATGTGTTTGTCGTTCTTAATTGGTGTGGCTTCACAGCGTGGCGCATATTACTAAGAGTGTTAAAATTGTTTATATCACAACCATTAGTGTACTCTGTGTCACCCAGTATGCCTTGCAGTCGTGTGCGTGTTGCTGTGGAAGCCACACACAACATGATGCTGGACTGACAGGCAGATCGTACATGTTGTAGTAGGTGACAAAGCCAATGGCTTCATAGCACGACCTAATACTTATTATCTGGGCGACTACTATTCAGGAGAATAGTAGCGTCTCTCATTGTCTTCTTCACTCTATGACACGGGTCTTAAATGGCACTTTCAATGGCAAAGGATACCGATCACAGAACCATGCATATCAGATATTTCTGGATGTTCAACCGCCACCCGCCCGAATCTAATTAAAATCAATTTTTTCGTCATGTCAACCGCCCGACCAGCGGTTTATCCGCGGATGAGACCGCAAACCGCGCATCTCTACTAAGTATGCCTTGCAGTAGCCTGTGCGTGCAAATAGAGGTCGCATCCAAAATGTGTCCACCCGGCCGGCACGCAGATAGTAAGGTGAAAATCCTGGCTCGATGACATGTACAAAGAGTGTCAGAAGCATTGTCATCTCGGCACGCCCTCAAAGTTGAAGTCTGGGTGAAAATCAATTTCTGATAGAGACACTAAAATTTGGAAATCTACCGGACTTCTCCAGGCGGTCGGCAAGTATGTGGCTGAGCCACATCAGAGTGGTCAAAGAGCCGCATGCGGCACCGGAGCCGCGGGTTGCGGACCACTGTCTTAAGGTACTCATGTATGATTTCCACAAGTGTCTGTATCATCTACAGGAAAGAGAAACACGGGCATGTCTGGATGACTCGCCTCCATTGTTATAGTGTTTACCTCCGAGTGGTAACCGGTTGTTATGAAGCTAGCAGTGGGCGCCGTCTTTTTGGACAATTTTCCCTCCAATTTTTCCAAATGTGTGAGCAAACGCCAAAACTCCTTGAGCATTTAGTGGCGCACATGTGAGCGACTGCAGACATGCACACTGTTATGCGCTTATCTTTTTATTCGATTTTTTGTGCGGCCTAGATTTGCCGTGCACAGAGGACGCGTGAGCAGTGTGCAATTGCACAGGCACGTACCTTGGAGAGAACGTTGTTTCTGGTGTCAATTCCTCTACGAACTCAGTTTGTAAACGATCAATGAGTCCATACAAAGCTAAGAGCCGGAGATCGAAGAAATTGACAAGGTACTTACCCGTGTAAAAAAATTATCCAAGGTGGGCAAGCTTAAACGCTGGTTTAGTGTGGCTGAAACGGGGCTTAGGCTGAATAAGTATTTGTTTAAGGGTTCATCCGGCTTAGTGTAGACATAGCCTAACTCATGTTATTTGTTGATGGCTAAAATTGTAGAGTCTTACAAGAATGGTTGAAAGGACAGTGTTGTATGTGATGTCACACACCACCTCTGTTCAGGGATGGTTTTTCAATCTTGACATAGATGGCTTCCTCACTCCTCCCTGTCCCAATGTCGACAGGGAGGACAGATGTATATACAAACCCTGTTTCCATATGAGTTGGGAAATTGTGATAGATGTAAATATAAACAAAATACAATGATTTGCAAATCCTTTTCAACCCATATTCAATTGAATGCACTACAAAGACAAGATATTTGATGTTCAAACTCATTAACTTTACTTTTTTATTTGCAAATAATCGTTAACTTTAGAATTTGATGCCAGCAACACGTGACAAAGAAGTTGGGAAAGTTGGCAATAAATACTGATCAAGTTGAGGAATGCTCATCAAACACTTATTTGGAACATCCCACAGGTGTGCAGGCTAATCGGGAACAGGTGGGTGCCATGATTGGGTATAAAAACAGCTTTCCAAAAAATGTTCAGTCTTTCACAAGAAAGGATGGGGCGGGGTACACCCCTCGGTCCACAACTGCTTGAGCAAATAGTCAAACAGTTTAAGAACAACGTTTCTCAAAGTGCAATTGCAATACATTTAGGGATTTCAACATCTACGGTCCATAATATCATCAAAAGGTTCAGAGAATCTGGAGAAATCACTCCACGTAAGCGGCATGGCCGGAAACCAACATTGAATGACCATGACCTTCGATCCTTCAGACGGCACTGTATCAAAAACCGACATCAATCTCTAAAGGATATCACCACATGGAATCAGGAACACTTCAGAAAACCACTGTCACTAAATACAGTTCGTCGCTACATCTGTAAGTGCAAGTTAAAGCTCTACTATGCAAAGCGAAAGCCATTTATTAACAACATCCAGACACGCCGCAGGCTTCTCTGGGCCCGAGATCATCTAAGATAGACTGATGCAAAGCGTAAAAGTGTTCTGTGGTCTAACGAGTCCAAATTTCAAATTGTTTTTGGAAATATTCAACATTGTGTCATCTGGACCAAAGGGGAAGCTAACCATCCAGACTGCTATCGACGCAAAGTTCAAAAGCCAACATCTGTGATGGTATGGGGGTGCATTAGTGCCCAAGGCATGGGTAACTTACACATCTGTGAAGGCACCATAAATGCTGAAAGGTACATACAGATTTGGAACAAAATATGCTGCCATTTAAGCGCCGTCTTTTTAATGGACGCCCCTGCTTATTTCAGCAAGACAATGCCAAGCCACATTCAGCACGTGTTACAACAGCGTGGTTTCGTAAAAAAAGAGTGCGGGTACTTTCCTGGCCCGCCTGCAGTCCAGACCTGTCTTCCATGGAAAATGTGTGGCGCATTATCAAGCGTAAAATACGACAGTGGAGACCCCGGACTGTTGAACGATTAAAGCTGTACATAAAACAAGAATGGGAAAATATTCCACTTTCAAAGCTTCAACAATTAGTTTCCTCAGTTCCCAAACGTTTAATGAGTGTTGTTAAAAGAAAAGGTGATGTAACACAGTGGTGAACATGCCCTTTCCCAACTAATTTGATAGGTGTTGCAGCCATGAAATTCTAAGTTAATTATTATTTGCAAAAAAAAAAAAATTGTATGAGTTTGAACATCAAATATGTTGTCTTTGTAGTGTATTCAATTCAATATGGGTTCAAAAAGATTTGCAAATCATTGTATTCCGTTTTTAATTTACTTCTAACACAATTTCCCAACTCATATGGACGAACAAAATGTCGTTTTTGAATCGAGAATCGGATCGAATCGGAAAAATTGATATATTATTGAATCGTGACCCCAAGAATCGATATTGAATCGAATCGTGGGACACCCAAAGATTCACAGCCCTAATATCCATTCATCCATCCATCTTCTTCCGCTTATCCGACGTCGGGTTGCGGGGGCAGCAGCCTAAGCAGGGAAGCCAAGACTTCCCTCTCCCCAGCCACTTCGTCTAGCTCTTCCCGGGTGATCCCGAGGCGTTCCCAGGCCAGCCAGGAGACATAGTCTTCCCCGTGACCTCCTACCGGTTGGACGTGCCCTAAACACCTCCTTAGGGTATATATATATAAATATATATATATATATATATATATATATATATATATATATATATATATATATATATATAAATATATATATATATATATATATATATATATGCCCTGCGATGAGGTGGCGACTTGTCCAGGGTGTACACTGCCTTCCGCCCGATTGTAGCTGAGATAGGCGCCAGCGCCCCCCGCGACCCCGAAAGGGAATAAGCGGTAGAAAATGGATGGATGGATGAAACATATACATATTGTTTATTTTGTAGCTTCACTCCTCAATATACTGTAGTACCAAATAGCTGTACCTAATATTTTGGCCGGTGAGATTACGCGTCATTTTTTTTTAATTGTTCAAAAATATTTATGTATATTTTTTAATTACTAAACTCAAAAAGGGTTTTGAAAAGTCTTGGCACTTTAATCATTTCCTTGGCATGGAGCACTAGCCAATCAAAAGGCAGCTTGTCATCCATGACGTCACGTGACTAGTTTGTTGACACCGCCATATTGACAAAAATGGCAGCGACTGAAATGAATGACACCGGCGTCAGCTTCAAGCACCCATAACTTCCCGCTCATATTAACCACGTGGATATTGAAGGATGCGACACGAAACGTAGTCGGTTAAACATAACCGACCCTTATAATGCGCCCAGCAAGTTTTTTACGTCTATCGAGTCAGCCACAGCGAAGAACAAACTCCTAGACCTACAGTATCCGGACTTATACAACTACCTCATTAACTTCCTCTCGTCCTTCTCAGGAGAATCTTTGAAAGCCTACTAATGTCTTGAGGGGTACAAATGGACAACGTCGGGATTTGTTACGAACCTTCAACGTTGGTGCCTACCAGCTAAAAACAGCGTCGTCATCACCGGAAGGGTAAGTGTTGTAAGCACAATACCAATGGCGCGCAATTTGCAAAAATGCGCACCCGCATTTAGCAAATTTGATGTCAAATCAAATCAAATGTTTATTGGATTCATCACTATACAGTGTACATCCACGACTAAACTACTGACTAAATTACTACCAAGTGTGGATTTCAAGTTCCAGGTAACCCTACATTATTATATTTTATAAATAGTAAACCAAGTTGAGGTAGTAGTTTAGTCAGTAGTTGTGTCGTGGATGTACACTGTATAGCATGGGTGTCAAACTCTGGCCCGCGGGCCAAATTTGGCCCGCCATGTAATTTCATTTGGCCCTTGAGGTAATATCAAATCAAGATTAGAGCTGGCCTGCCGGTATTATACAGGGGCGGTGCCGCTGTAACAACGCATTTGCCAACCCTCCCGATTTACCCGAGAGACTCTCGAATTTCACTGCCCCTCCCGGGGCAACAATTCTTCCGAATTTCTCCCAATTTCCACCCGGACAACAATATTGGGGGCGTGCCTCGAAGGCACTGCCTTTAGCGTCCTCTACAACCTGTCGTCACGTCCGCTTTTCCGCCATACAAACAACGTGCCGGCCTATTCACAAAATATCTGCAGCTTTAACACACACGAATGAATGCAATGCATACTTGGTCAACAGCCATACAGGTCACACTGAGGGTGGCCGTATAAACGACTTTAACACTGTTACAAATATGCGCCACACTGTGAAGCCACACCAAACAAGAATGACAAACACGTTTCGGGAGAACATCTGCACCTTAACACACGTAATACCCAGAACCCCTTGCAGCACTAACTCTTCCTGGACGCCACAATATACACCCCCGCTACCACCAAACCCAGCCCCCCCACCCCCATTTTTATTGAAATTTTATTTGATATGCCATTGATATTTTTCAATTATTATTGATAGGTTGATTGGCAACACTAAATTGGCCCTAGTGTGTGAATGTGAGTGTGAATGTTGTCTATCTGTGTTGGCCCTGTGATGAGGTGGCGACTTGTCCAGGGTGTACCTTGCCTTCCGCCCGAATGCAGCTGAGGTTGGCTCCAGTGACCCTAGAAGGGACAGGCGGTAGAAAATAGATGGATGGATAATTTGAAACTCGACTTTGCATGTCACTATAAAGTTATGTAAGCCTTGCTTGTTCAATATTCAATGCAAAACTTGTTTGGATCCCTCTTAAAAGGTTAATTTGTTCAACCTTGGCCCGCGGCTTTGTCCAGTTTTAAATTTTGGCCCACTCTGTTTTTGAGTTTGACACCCCTGCTGTATAGTGATGAATCCAATAAACATTTGATTTGATTTGACATTAAATTTGCAAAATGCGGTTGCGCATTTTGCAAATTGCGCGCCATTGGTATTGTGCTTGCAACAGTAAGTCCAGCCTTGCGTTAGCATCAAGCTAATGATGGTTTAATGACCCTTTCATCATCATCATTTATTTGTATTCCTTACATGAAATGCATATCTATATATATATACACAGGGGTGCAGAAAAGGGGGGGAATGGAGACGGATTCTAGGGGCCCATGATGGAGGGGGGCCCAGAGAGGCCCCTAATGATGATGAAATTATATGAAATAATGTGTTGGGGGCCCTGTAAAGATTCTTTTCATGGGGCTCAATATCCCTAGCGGCGCCCCTGTATATACAAGCCACGTACAGTTCACACTTTCATTTTTTTTTTGTTTCTTCATTACTGATCAGAAAGGTACGGCGCCCTTATGGAGGGAAAAACATGTTTTTCGAAATATCGCAATACTTTTGGCGAAATCTTGCAAAAGTTTTTTTTTCCTATGTCAGCGAACCAGAAGTAAAACAGACACAACGCTCGTGAACCGGAAGTGAAACAGACACATCGATGAAGGAACCTATACCCATCATCCGTGGGAGAAGATTTATTTCTATTTTAGTATTGGCCTAACTAGTGACTAGTGTTGTCCCGATGCCAACATTATTTTGATACTTTTCTAAATAAAGGGGACCCGAAAAAAATGCATTATTAGCTTTATTTTAACAAAAGATCTTGAGGTGTGGCTGTCCGGTACTTTTCAGAGGCGGTAGGGTACCAAATATGATTCATTACTAGCGCGATACTATACTAATACCCGTATTCTGTACAACTCTACTAGTGACTATGATAATCTACGTCACAGCAGCTCAGACGAGGCACCAAGCAGTGTGGGTGGGGAGCGTTTCCACAGAGTGTTTCCAGAGCCTGAAATGTGGGTGTCCGGGACAGATGCAGAAGGAGATTTTTACACGAAAGTTCTAAAGTTTATTGATTTGTCAGATATATCATATTGTAGATCTTTTTTTACCCTTAGTGTCCATATTTCGCTGTTGCATTTTTGTTGCATTTGGCTTGATTGTAAAATATGTCGATGGAGAAGGGGTGTGACGTTCATATGTTGCCAATATTCAGGGTTTTATCGTTCATAGAAAAATTAAAAATTCCATTCCGCTGTTAAGGCGGTCTGTCAGAACATTTTTAGCATTCAATCAGACTTTATTGTGAGGTTTTATATTATTTTCCCCAAAAATACCGGCCCCCAAACATTTTTTTCTCTAAATTTGGCCCCCGAGTCAAAATAATTGCCCAGGCCTGGCCTATATGAAAGTGGTGGGGTTCGGTACCTCCAACAAGGTTAAGAACCACTGGCCTAAAATATAAAGACATCAAATTGTATTATGGTCCCACAACACAGCACAGATAATGGGTAGGCTCCTGCTCCTCCATCACTGAGTCTGTTTTACTTTTGGTTCACCATCGCTGTGTCTGTTTTTTACCCCCGGTTCACTGACATAGAAAAAAAACCTTTTGCAAGATCTCGTAAAAAGTATTGCGAGATTTCGCTAAAATTATTGAGTGATCTCGAAAAAAGTATTGCGTGATCTCGCAAAACATCCGTGTCCCTTTAGACGCTCCGTAGAAAGGAGCAGATAGAAGAATAGTCTCAGATTTATCTGCCCCATTTTTTAACACAAATTATTTAAGATTACTTTATCACTGTCCCTCCACCAACACCCGAACTCCAACATACTTTTTAATTTTTTCGCTTTAGCTTTTTCACAATGACACGTCCAATCAAAATCCCAAATTAGTCTGATATAATGCCAGTTGTCTCTTTTTGTAACTCTTTTTAAATTCAAAAATATTCTTGCAACTTTTTAAGTCTTTCTTTAGAGAATTCTGTGCATTCACGCCAGCAACAGACAAGTACGTTTGTTATTTCTGCACAATAACTTAAATAAGGTGAAATAATTAAGCATTATAACATTCTCATTGTATTACACTGGAAACTGTATTTAACCTTGTTAAAAAAAAGCTTTTAGGTACCATGAATCGATTTACGTGGAATCAACTTAAAACAAGTTGAAAAACTCATTACCATCAATTGTACAGAATATGTACTGTACTGTGCAATCTACTAATAAAAGTTTTGAACAATCAATCAATCAAACCTTATTTTTCACATGCAATATATGCGCTTTCCATGTCAGTTTCATTGATTTCAGACACCTCAATTTTTACATTGTGTATGGATAAAGTAACTTTTACCTTTCTTTTATTACTGAATACGAAAAAATTTAGTCTTTTTCAAATTTATAGATAATTTATTTACATCAAACCCTAATTTTAGTTTAACCATGTCTCTTTCAATATTATCAGCTAAGATTTTCAAGTTATCTCCTGAACAGTATAAATTTGTATCGTCTGTGAATAATAGGTACTGTAACATTTTTGAAACCTCACAAATATCATTTATATTTAAAATAAAACATTTTGGGTCCTAAAATCGAATCTTGTGCTGGGTTCGTACGGGTGGTTAAAAACCTTGATAATGCTTGGATTTTAATGTTCTGTTTTCAAGGTTAGAATGATGCTTGAATTTTGGGTGAAGTGCTTGGAAATGTTCAACATATTTTTTGCCAGTCTGACTTGATAGGCTAATTATAAAATGGAAAAAAATTAAACAAGTTTCGTTAAAAATGAAAGCTACATACTTGATCTGTTGGCTTTGCACGAACCCTTACTTTAGGTGGTTGTCATGCCAGAGCCGTAAATACGACTCTGTGTCGCCCCAAGAGGACAGTGGTGCATCGGTCCATCATGCTGGGAAGTTCTCGTTTTAATGAACATCGGATGTAAAATGACAAATACAAACTTTGGATACAAGACTGCTGCTAAGTATGCAAAAAGGAAATCCAGCTTTTCACAATGGGAGAGTCCGCTCTCTCTAGTCATATGAAAGGTAAGTCACAGAGATTACTAGCCCTACAAGATAACTAAAATTAGCTAAAGTTTTGTTTTCTAACCTTTGGGTACATGCTAGACCTACACTGTGAGATCAGCACTAGATTACATGTTAATAACAGACAGAAAAAAAGCTATGAAACTATGACGGTTATAAACTGTCAGTTTCAACTGTTGTAAAACTATGAAAGGAAAAAACCGAGCGTTTGTCAAAGATAAATTATAATCTTAACTAAAAATCGATTTGTTATCATAGCCACATTTATAAGGCTAGACGTGCTTAATGAAAGGTGACTGAGGTGTTGTGAAACAAACTAAATATTTTCCTTGAATTTATTATCCTTATATTAATGTGGAACAGTTCTGTTAATAAATGAGGGAAATTGACAATTTGAGGGTTGCGTGCATTTAAATCACAGTATGCAGTTTACAAGCACACATACGGTGTGAACCAATCTGTGCTGTTCGATGTCATTGAGTGCTGGAAGTCAGAAAAAGAACAAGAAATGTGAAAAACAACACAAATGGAGACACGTTTGCAAACACCAATGACATTGAATAGTCTATAGAAACACTGCTTTATTTTCTATGCCCCATTTAGTTAATGATAACTGATGTTAAGCTTAGGTTTTATAAGATTTTCTGTATTTTTCCTACAGACAGCATTTGGTGACCTCAAACAACAAGGCTATCAATCAATCAATCAATCAATGTTTACTTATATAGCCCTAAATCACTAGTGTCTCAAAGGGCTGCACAAACCAGTACGACATCCTCGGTAGGCCCACATAAGGGCAAGGAAAACTCACACCCAGTGAGACGTCGGTGACAATGATGACTAAGAACCTTGGATTGATTCACTCTGGTTTTCGCCTTCTGAAGGGTACTGGAAAAACTGGAAAATTGATCTTGAAAGTCCTTAAAAAGTGCTTGAATTTGGCCATGGATAAGGTGTACGACCCCTGCTTGTGGAATGCCATTCCATATTCATACATTCTGACCTATCATCAATCTCAACATATTGCTGTCGTCGTTGTAAATAGCTGGTTAACCAGTCTAGTACAACTCCTTTAACTCCATAAGTATATAATTTACAAATGAGAATTTGATGATCTATAGCAGTGTTTTTCAAAACAGTCTGGTGTGCCGTGGGAGATTATGTAATTTCACCCTAATTGGGTTAAAAATATTTTTTGCACACAAGTAATTATAATCCGTAAATAATGTGCCATTGTTGAGTGTCTGTACTGTTTAGAGCTCGGTAGAGTAACCATGTTAAACTCTTCCGTATCAGTAGTTGGCAGCATGTAGCTAATTGCTTTGTAGATGTCGGAAACACGTCCTGTCGTCATCACAATATGCTGACGACAGCGGGAAGCAGTGTGCAGGTACTAAGTTATCTTATGTTTAAACCAAAAATAAACAAAAGGCGAGTGCCGCTAAGAATTAGCATTGAAGCTAAGGCATGGGTATGGAAAATGAAACTAAAACTGAACTGGCTGCAAAGTAAACAAAACACAAAATGCTGGACGACAGCAAAGACTTACAGTCTGTGGAGCAGAGACGGCGTTCACAAAGTACATCCGTACATGACAATAAACAATGTCCCCACAAAGAAGGAAAGCGTCCGCACAACTTAAATAGTCTGGATTGCGAAAACAAAGCAGGTGTGGAGAATAGCGCTCGATGAAGACATGAAACTGCAACAGGAAAATACCAACAAAACAGGAACAAAAAACACAAAATTGGAGCGCAAGACAAGGACTAAAACACTACACACAGGAAAACAGCAAAAAACTCAGAACAAGTCACGGCGTGATTTGACAGGTGGTGACAGTACACCCACTTTGAGACAAGAGCTATTGTGATGCATGCTTGGTTATGGTTTAAATTCATATCCAACAATTGCGAGAACTACTTTTTATCATCAATATCGGCTACTGAGTTTAGTTTTTTAATGATTTTGTGCTTGTGGTGTGCCTCAGGATTTTTTCAATGAAAAAAATGTGCCTTGGCTCAAAAAAAGGTTGAAAATCCCTGATCTATAGTGTGGAAAACCTTCTTTAAGTCAATGAACACTTCTGTTGTGTATTTAGTTTGATTAATTGCAGTTGTAATCTCTTCAATCATTTTCATGATGGCCAAGCTTGTAGACCTATTCGATCGAAATCCATACTGATTTTCATTTAATAATTTATGTTTTTAATAAAGCAGTTTAATTTATTAACACACAGTTTTTCAAGCACTTTTGAAAATTTAGATAGGAGAGCTACTGGTCCATAATTACCAAATGTATGTTTATCTCCAGTTTTAGAGAAAGTTATGACCTTAGCGGTTTTCATACTGTCTGGGAAAACTCCTACTTTAAAAGAACAATTAATTATATAATGTAATGGTTTAATGATGCGATCAATTGTCTTTATTCTTTTTTTCTTTGAATTTCCAGGTGCGTCATGATTCCTAAAAGATGGCTGACCCCGCATTGAAGTTAGTGAGGAATGATGGAGTTGTGTTAGGAGCCCACTGCCATTGCACCACAGGACGAGGGGAGACCTGCTCCCACGTATCAGCTGTGTTGGTAGTTTGTGGCACCACAACAATGGACGGCCGGAAGACTGTCAAAAGTGCAAGCGGCGCAAACCAAGTCCGGAGTCTTTGCAAAAAGTGGAACCCAAGCAAGGCAAGGACTTAAGTTTTACTCACTCAAAAGTTGACTTGTTCATTCGTCTAGCTGTCCCACATCTGACCCCGGATGAGCAAGCCCAGCTTTATAGCAGACTCAGCCAATGCTGCAGACAGGAGGGAGGAGCTGTCAAGCCAGCAGTTCTCTCCGTCATCCGAGACTACGCCTCAGCCTATGTCCCGAAAACCGTCATGCTCGAGCCAACCGAACCCCTCACAGATCCCATTGATAACCAGGCGGGGGATCTCATCCTGGAAGAGTTACCCTCGCTGACAGGTAACGGTCTGCAGTGGTGCTACTGTCGTGAGCCCGAAGTTGGGACCATGTTGGTCTGTGCGTCCGGTTTTTGTCCGGTGGAGAAGTTTCACCAAACCTGTCTTGGCATGACGAGAGTTCTAACTCCTTGGATGTGTCTTTCCTGTAGAAATATCATCAATGCACAAAGTAACATCAACATAAGTCAGTGATAGGGTTGTTTTGATACCAAAATGTATTTCGGTACTTTTCAAAATTAAAGGTGACCACAAAAAAAATCATTATTGCCTTTTTTTATAACGGAAAATCTTATGCTACATTAAACATTTTTTTCTTGTTGCAATCAAATAACATTGCATTAAATAACATAGTGAACATCCTAGTAAGCAAGCAAACCGGTAACAAAGCCTCCTAAAAAATGATTTCCGAGCCTGGCCACCACTGCTGCTCACTGCTCCCCTCACCTCTCAGGGGGTGGAACAAGATGATGGGTCAAATGCAGAGGGTAATTTCACCACACCTAGTGTGTGTGTGCGTGCGTGTGTGTGGCTGTCAGTGGTACTTTAACTTTAATTGACTGCTGACATATGCAGTAACATATAGTTTCTCATTTCATTAACTTGTCTAAATTATGAGGGACAAATGGTAGAACATTGATTATTATTCTGTTCGTTCATTTACTTTTAATACCTCCTTACATTCTGTTTCAACATGTTCTATCTACACTTCTGTTAAAATGTAATAAGCACCTATTCTTCGGTTCTTTGATACTTTACATGGATTTTGAGTGATACTACAAATTTGGGTATCGCTCCAATACCAAGTAGTTACAGGGTCATACATTGGTCATATTTAAAGTTTTCCTGAGTTTATCAACAATACAAAAGACAAACAAATTTGTGGTAATAAAAGATATCCATGTAATCATAGACTATATAGGGCTCTTGTACTTGGTATTGTTACAAGCGATATTTGTGGCAATCCCCCCATTTGTTTACATTCAGGAGTGCTAGCTTGCTGTTTGCGGAGAGCTATGGTATCCTCTTACGGTGCGTAGTGAAGAAGCATGTTGAGCCATTTCCTCGGACTCCGGTGATGATAATTGCAAGAAACGTAGTTTATTTGCCACCATGGTGGCGAGGATTATTTATTTAGAAGTAGCTAAAACAGTTTGTGGATGAAGGTTAGATACTAGCTAGGACCACTTAAAGAGTGTTGCTTCAGTGTCCTTAGCTTCACCTTTATTGTTAGTTTTAAAGCCAAAATACGTTCATTTTCGTCTTTTCATTCTCCACGTTGTTTCTGCTTGCAAGTGATCTGTGCGTGTGTTGATGTTGACATCAAGCGCATGAAAAAAAGTACCGGTGTTTTTCAAAGGCAGTATAGTACCTTTTTAATACATTAGTACCGCGGTACTTTAGTAGTACATTTACATCGTACAACCCAGGTCAGTAGTGATGTTGATTAAGGATGTATCACACAATTTTTGTGAAAAATATGTGAGTCATTGCCAATTAATGCATTTTATTGCCAATCACAAATGGAATACCATTATTTAATTGTAGTCCTCCAGCTAATTGTGTCTCCATACAGTGTGGAGCCGTTCCTCTAAACCAGTTCTTCTGAATTAGTTGGTTACCCCTTCCCCCGAGAAAGAAAAAAACATTTTGCAGCCCCTCCTCTCCCTAAAGTGACTATAAATAGTATCATTTGTCTATAAAAAATTGTTATAAATACACCTCTGCATATTATTGTATTCTAAAAAGGAAAGAAACTTACAACTTCATTAACATTGTTTTTAGATTGTAACAGAAAATTTGCTTTAAATAAATAAAAAAAAATCCTTATTTAAAGTATAAAACATTTTTGACCAACTTGAACCATTTAATACTGAAAAATAAAATTTAGCTAATAATCAGTAACATTAACTCAGGAGAACAATATATAAAACACTTTAACTTACCAAACAAAAAAGAATAAAACAATATGGGCTGATTTTTGTTTTGTTTAAATAAAATGAAGGCTACATGAGCATGTTTTGTAGTGCACAGCATGTTTTCTGGGGTGAAGTGTGAGGGCCACTATTTAAGAACTACTTAAAGCTAATAATAATCAAATCATTATGGCAAATAAAATGCATCAAAAGTATCATTATCCCTGGAGGATGAGGCTGAACATGTAACACATAAAGGAAGAGAACAAGGAACTAGTTTGATTATTATGCTGATATTGTTGTCAAAAGCACTTATTGTAAATACATTTTGAAGATTCACAGCTGATACATGTGATTGGTATCGGCCGAGCTCACTCATGGAGGATTGGAATCGGCAGCATAAAACCCAGATCGGAACATCCCTAAGGTGAATAACCTTATATCAAACCTACAGTTCAGGGGTGTCAAACTCATTTAAGATCAGGGGCCACAAGGAGAAAAATCTACTCCCAAGTGGGGCGGCCTGGTAAAATCACGGCACAATAACTTAAAAATAAAGACAACTTCAGATTGGTTTCTTTGTTTAAAATAGAACTAGCAGATTCTGAAAATATACAAATCATAATGTAGTTGGGTTTTGTCATATTTACTGAATAAATTATGTGATAATGTTCATCAGTGAAGTCATTGGTGTTAATTTTCAATCTATCAAGATAAAAAAAATGATATCAAAATCAAATTAAAGGATGTTATGTAGTTTGCTCATTTTCCTCAACTGGTGCACATTAAAGATGCGCGGATATCATCCGCAACCGCATCACAAAAGTCGTCATCGTCCCGCCGTCCACCCGAAACAACATTTTATCAGAACCGCAACCGCCCGCCACCCGCCCGCTGAAATGCATCAGTGGTCGGTCACTCACAGAGCTATTGAAACCCGTTTCACAGAGTAATGAAGACAATTGGAGCCGCTAACGTTCTCGCGAATATCCAATGGCGTTCATCCTGATGACAAGAATATGGGCGTGCTGTGAAGCCATTGCCTTTGACACCTTCAACAACATGTACAAACCAATTGTTAGTCCGGCAACATTTGTGCAGCTTCCGCAATCACACGTACAAGATTGAAAGGCATACTGGGTGATACAGAGTACACTGATGGTTGTGATATAAACAACTTTAACACTTACTAATATGCGCCACGCTGTGAAGCCACACCAAACAAGATTGACAAACATTTCGAGAGAACATCCTCACAGTAACACAACATAAACGCACCAACAAATACCCAGAATCCTTTGTATCCGTGACAATTCCTGAATATATTTTACACCCTCGCGCCCCCAACCCCCCCACCTTACCGACGCACGGGGGGTTTGCTGCTAGCAGGGTGTATAAAACATTCAGGAAATGTCATGGATACAAAGGATTCTGGGTATTTGTTGTGTTGCGTTTATGTTGTGTTACTGGGAGGATGTTCTCCCGAAATGTTTGTCAATCTTGTTTTGTGTGGCTTCACAGCGTGGCGCATATTACTAAGAGTGTTAAAATTGTTTATATCACAACCTTCAGTGTACTCTGTGTCACCCAGTATGCCGAATCTAATTAAAATCTATTTTTTCGTCATGTCACCCGCCCGACCTGCGGTTTATCCACGGACTCCGCGGATGAGACCGCAAACCGCGCATCTCTAGTGCACCAACATGTGGTGTATTTTGTAGATATGTAGCATTATCTACAAACATACAAAGAATTGCTATAGCGACATCCAGTAGAGAATTTTAGAACAGCAGATTCTTTCATTCAAAAGTTTCAGGTACATTTTTATACTTAGCAAACTCATCCCGCGGGCCGGATAAAACCTGTTCACAGACCTGATCCGGCCGTCGGGATGTGCGTTTGACACCCCTGCTATGGTTGGTGGCTGTGAAACACTAGGTTCTCATGTAAAAAGCGAAAGAGATTTATTGACAATTTTCTATTTATTTACATACAATGCAAAATATCCACTTCGAAGAGAATGTGCAGTGGAAACTACTCATCTGCTCTTGTTAATGCCAACATGTTCCTTTGCCTAAATGAAGCAGTTACTGAAAAGATACCACTGATTCCGAGGCGTTTGTAAGCGCGCAACATATATTTACAATTTTGTCGAGAAGAGTCATGCGTTCTTGATCGATGCGAGTGTAGCCTTCAGGGACAGTACTTTGCAAAATGCTATATTTCCGAAAGAGAACCCCAATTATGCTCTCAATGTGTTTCCTGAGAGTTGCTAGACCCTCTGTGTCCCCCAAGTCAACGGGATCCAATTGTCCTTTACCAAAAGCTAATGCTGTGATTCTAATGTCAGCTGGATAGGAATGTTCACTCTCATCGACGATAAAACCTCGGTCGGCTAAGACTAAGTCCCCTGGACGAAAATTGCATAAAAACTTGCTTTGCTTTGTGATTAACTTATCACTTGTGCGACCTCCCCAGCCATTGGAAAGGAAGCAAATTGAGCCTTGTGGACAAATGGCTAATAAATATTTCACGGTATAACATGACTGGTATGCTGAGTAACACAGTGCTCTGTTTATCAAGTTACCTGGTTTCTCAATGACTAGGTCAAAAACGTCAATAATGCACACCGTCTTTTCGAAGGGACTGTTCCTAAATGCACACGGGAGAGACCTTCTTAAAGATTCCCTGTCCGGCCATTTGACTAAACTTGGCACCAGCCGACAATCCATGACGTTTACACAGCGGTTAAAAAGCTGAGAAACGGCGGTCGAATCCACGGCAAAGTAATAGGCAAGAAAGTCAAAAGACAAGTTAAGTCTGAGCTTTATCAAAGTTAGCATGAACTGCTGAAAGGACGTCAGGTATGACGCATGGTTAAGGAAAGGAGCCACAAAGTGAAAAAGCGTCATCAGGACTGAGAATGTCGGCAGACCTGTGAGCGCGGTCACCTTTTCGTCGTCGTTTTTCAGAGTCATCTCGTTTAGTTCAACTCGGTTAATTTTGTCTTTTAGCAACTCATTTTCAGTCCTCAGAGCTTGACATTCTGACTCCAGGGACTGGATGAGTCTCTGACAGTCTTCGCTGCGACACGGCGGAGTCGCTGTGCTCTCCTGGTAATCAGGAGTGGATGGAAGCTCGTTGTTAAGGGGTGTCTCTGGAGATTCTCTTATAGGAATGTCAACTTCTACGGGACCGCCTTCGTCGGCCATGTCGGTTATAGAGTTGTCTGCTGATGCTACGGGGGGCGATTTTCTTTCCTGCTTAATTTGTTGGTGTCTGCTCTTCTGCCGTCTGTTGAATACAACCAGCTGCCTTCTCCTTGCACTTCTCCTCTTCTTCTGCGGGGATGGCACATGTTTAAAGATTGCAGGCACAAAATCCGGTGACCTCGGGTTGTTACTCTTTCTCCCTGAAACAAAAGCAAGTAACAGGTTGGATTTCATTCAATCTGACTCACCAGTATCAACACAATTTTCGGTCGATCAGATATTTCCCACCTACCTCCCAAGAAATACAGGATCTTGCAAGAAAGCAAAAACTTTATGTAACTTTTTTTTGTGCTGTGAATTAACACTGAATTATTATTTTGCTTGGTATTGTAATCACGATTATTTATTAGTTGGAAATAATTTTTTGTACCACCAAAACACAACTTTGTAGTTAAAAATGTGTTTAAGTTAGTAATAAATAAACCAAAATAAGGCCATAGTGTTTTTGAATGTGAATGTTGTCTGTCTATCTGTGTTGGCCCTGCGATGAGGTGGCGACTTGTTCAGGGTTTGCACCGCCTACCACCCGAATGCAGCTGTGATAGGCTCCAGCGATCCCCCGCGACCCCAAAAGGGACAATCGGTAGAAAATGGATGGATGGATAGTTGTGTTTGGTGGCCATGTTGACAGGAGACAAACGTGACTAGTTAAGTTAAAGTTAAAGTACCAATGATTGTCACACACACACTAGATGTGGCGAAATTATTCTCTGCATTTGACCCATCACCCTTGATCACCCCCTGGGAGGTGAGGGGAGCAGTGGGCAGCAACACCGGTGCCGCCGTCCGGGTATCATTTCTGGTGATTTAATCCCCAATTCCAACCCTTGATGCTGAGCCAAGCAGGGAGGTAACGGATCCCATTTTTATAGTCTTTGGTATGACTCGGTCGGGGTTTGAACTCACAACCCACCGATCTCAGGGCGGACACGCTAACCACTAGGCTACTGAGTAGGTTTTGTTTGGTGGCCATGTTGGCAGGAAAGTCAGGTGACTAGTTGTGTTTAGGGGCCATGCTGGCAGGGGAGTCAGGTGGCTGGTTGTGTTTGGTGGCCATGTTGACAGGAGAGAAACAGGACTAGTTGTGTTTGGTGGCCATGTTGGCAGGAAAGTCAGGTGACTGGTTGTGTTTGGTGGCCATGTTGGCGGGAGAGTCAGGCAAATAGTATTGTTTGGTGGCTCTGTTGGCAGGAAAGTCAGGTGACTAGTTGTGTTTGGTGGCCATGTTGGCAGTGGAGTCAGGTGACTAGTTGCGTTTGGTAGCCATGTTGGCAGGAGAGTCAGGTGACTAGTTGTGTTTGGTGGCCATGTTGACAGGAGAGAAAAGTGACTGGTTGTGTTTGGTGGCCATATTGAGAGAAAAGAAACATGACTGGTTGTGTTTGGTGGCCATGTCGGCGGGAGAGTCAGGCAATTAGTATTGTTTGGTGGCTATGTTGGCAGGAAAGTCAGGTGACTAGTTGTGTTTGGTGGACATGTTGACAGGGGAGTCAGGTAACTACTTGCGTATGGTGGCCATGTTGGCAGAAGAGTCAGGTGACTAGTTGCGTTTGGTGGCCATGTTAGCAAGAAAGTCAGGTGACTAGTTGCGTTTGGTGGCCATGTTGGCAGAAGAGTCAGGTGACTAGTTGTGTTTGGTGGCCATGTTGACAGAAGAGTCAGGTGACTAGTTGTGTTTGGTGGCCATGTTAGCAAGAATGTCAGGTGACTAGTTGCGTTTGGTAGCCATGTTGGCAGGAGAGTCAGGTGACTAGTTGCGTTTGGTGACCATGTTGACAGGAGAGAAAAGTGACTGGTTGTGTTTGGTGGCCATGTTGAGAGAAAAGAAACATGACTGGTTGTGTTTGGTGGCCATGTTGGCGGGAGAGTCAGGCAATTAGTATTGTTTGGTGGCTATGTTGGCAGGAAAGTCAGGTGACTAGTTGTGTTTGGTGGCCGTGTTGGCAAGGGAATCAGGTGACTAGTTGTTTGGTGGCCATGTTGACAGAAGAGTCAGGTGACTAGTTGCGTTTGGTAGCCATGTTGGCAGGAGAGTCAGGTGACTAGTTGTGTTTGGTGGCCATGTTAGCAGGAGAGTCAGGTGACTAGTTGCGTTTGGTGACCATGTTGACAGGAGAGAAAAGTGACTAGTTGTGTTTGGTGGCCATGTTGGCAGGGGAGTCAGGTAACTAGTTGCGTTTGGTGGCCATCTTGGCAGAAGAGTCAGGTGACTAGTTGTGTTTGGTGGCCATGTTAGCAAGAATGTCAGGTGACTAGTTGCGTTTGGTAGCCATGTTGGCAGGAGAGTCAGGTGACTAGTTGCGTTTGGTGACCATGTTGACAGGAGAGAAAAGTTACTGGTTGTGTTTGGTGGCCATGTTGAGAGAAAAGAAACATGACTGGTTGTGTTTGGTGGCCATGTTGGCGGGAGAGTCAGGCAATTAGTATTGTTTGGTGGCTATGTTGGCAGGAAAGTCAGGTGACTAGTTGTGTTTGGTGTCCAAGTTGGCAGAAGACTCAGGTGACTAGTTGTGTTTGGTGGCCATGTTGGCAGAAGAGTCAGGTGACTAGTTGCGTTTGGTGGCCGTGTTGGCAAGGGAATCAGGTGACTAGTTGTTTGGTGGCCATGTTGACAGAGGAGTCAGGTGACTAGTTGCGTTTGGTAGCCATGTTGGCAGGAGAGTCAGGTGACTAGTTGTGTTTGGTGGCCATGTTAGCAGGAGAGTCAGGTGACTAGTTGCGTTTGGTGACCATGTTGACAGGAGAGAAAAGTGACTAGTTGTGTTTGGTGGCCATGTTGGCGGGAGAGTCAGGCAATTAGTATTGTTTGGTGGCTATGTTGGCAGGAAAGTCAGGTGACTAGTTGTGTTTGGTGGACATGTTGGCAGGGGAGTCAGGTAACTAGTTGCGTTTGGTGGCCATCTTGGCAGAAGAGTCAGGTGACTAGTTGCGTTTGGTGGCCATGTTAGCAAGAAAGTCAGGTGACTAGTTGCGTTTGGTGGCCATGTTGGCAGAAGAGTGGTGACTAGTTGCGTTTGGTGGCCTTGTTGACAGGAGTCAGGTGACTAGTTCTGTTTGGTGGCCATGTTGGCAGAAGAGTCAGGTGACTAGTTGCGTTTGGTGGCCGTGTTGGCAAGGGAATCAGGTGACTAGTTGTTTGGTGGCCATGTTGACAGGGGAGTCAGGTGACTAGTTGCGTTTGGTAGCCATGTTGGCAGGAGAGTCAGGTGACTAGTTGTGTTTGGTGGCCATGTAGGCAGGAGAGTCAGGTGACTAGTTGCGTTTGGTGACCATGTTGACAGGAGAGAAAAGTGACTGGTTGTGTTTGGTGGCCATGTTGAGAGAAAAGAAACGTGACTGGTTGTGTTTGGTGGCCATGTTGGCGGGAGAGTCAGGCAATTAGTATTGTTTGGTGGCCATGTTGGCAGAAGAGTCAGGTGACTAGTTCTGTTTGGTGGCCATGTTGGCAGAAGAGTCAGGTGACTAGTTGCGTTTGGTGGCCATGTTGACAGAGGAGTCAGGTGACTAGTTGCGTTTGGTAGCCATGTTGGCAGGAGAGTCAGGTGACTAGTTGTGTTTGGTGGCCATGTTAGCAGGAGAGTCAGGTGACTAGTTGCGTTTGGTGACCATGTTGACAGGAGAGAAAAGTGACTGGTTGCGTTTGGTGGCCATGTTGAGAGAAAAGAAACGTGACTGGTTGTGTTTGGTGGCCATGTTGGCGGGAGAGTCAGGCAATTAGTATTGTTTGGTGGCTATGTTGGCAGGAAAGTCAGGTGACTATTTGTGTTTGCTGGCCATGTTGGCAGGGGAGTCAGGTAACTAGTTGCGTTTGGTGGCCATCTTGGCAGAAGAGTCAGGTGACTAGTTGTGTTTGGTGGCCATGTTGGCAGGGGAGTCAGGTAACTAGTTGTGTTTGGTGGCCATGTTAGCAAGAAAGTCAGGTGACTAGTTGCGTTTGGTGGCCATGTTGGCAGAAGAGTGGTGACTAGTTGCGTTTGGTGGCCATGTTGGCAGAAGACTCAGGTGACTAGTTCTGTTTGGTGGCCATGTTGGCAGAAGACTCAGGTGACTAGTTCTGTTTGGTGGCCATGTTGGCAGAAGAGTCAGGTGACTAGTTGCGTTTGGTGGCCGTGTTGGCAAGGGAATCAGGTGACTAGTTGTTTGGTGGCCATGTTGACAGGAGAGTCAGGTGACTACTTGCGTTTGGTGACCATGTTGACAGGAGAGAAAAGTGACTGGTTGTGTTTGGTGGCCATGTTGAGAGAAAAGAAACGTGACTGGTTGTGTTTGGTGGCCATGTTGGCGGGAGAGTCAGGCAATTAGTATTGTTTGGTGGCTATGTTGGCAGGAAAGTCAGGTGACTAGTTGCGTTTGGTGGCCATGTTAGGAAGAAAGTCAGGTGACTAGTTGCGTTTGGTCGCCATGTTGGCAGAAGAGTCTGGTGACTAGTTGCGTTTGGTGAACATGTTGAGAAGAGAGTCAGGTGACTAGTTCTGTTTGGTGGCCATGTTGGCAGAAGAGTCAGGTGACTAGTTGCGTTTGGTGGCAGTGTTGGCAATGGAATCAGGTGACTAGTTGTTTGGTGGCCATGTTGACAGGGGAGTCAGGTGACTAGTTTTGTTTGGTGGCCATGTTAGCAGGAAAGTCAGGTGACTAGTTGCGTTTGGTGACCATGTTGACAGGAGGGAAAAGTGACTGGTTGTGTTTGGTGGCCATGTTGAGAGAAAAGAAACGTGACTGGTTGTGTTTGGTGGCCATGTTGGCGGGAGAGTCAGGCAATTAATATTGTTTGGTGGCTATGTTGGCAGGAAAGTCAGGTGACTAGTTGCGTTTGGTGGCCATGTTAGCAAGAAATTCAGGTGACTAGTTGCGTTTGGTCGCCATGTTGGCAGAAGAGTCTGGTGACTAGTTGCGTTTGGTGGCCATGTTGAGAAGAGAGTCAGGTGACTAGTTCTGTTTTGTGGCCATGTTGGCAGAAGAGTCAGGTGACTAGTTGCGTTTGGTGGCAGTGTTGGCAATGGAATCAGGTGACTAGTTGTTTGGTGGCCATGTTGACAGGGGAGTCAGGTGACTAGTTTTGTTTGGTGGCCATGTTAGCAGGAAAGTCAGGTGACTAGTTGCGTTTGGTGACCATGTTGACAGGAGGGAAAAGTGACTGGTTGTGTTTGGTGGCCATGTTGAGAGAAAAGAAACGTGACTGGTTGTGTTTGGTGGCTATGTTGGCAGGAAAGTCAGGTGACTAGTTGCGTTTGGTGGCCATGTTAGCAAGAAATTCAGGTGACTAGTTGCGTTTGGTCGCCATGTTGGCAGAAGAGTCTGGTGACTAGTTGCGTTTGGTGGCCATGTTGAGAAGAGAGTCAGGTGACTAGTTCTGTTTTGTGGCCATGTTGGCAGAAGAGTCAGGTGACTAGTTGCGTTTGGTGGCAGTGTTGGCAATGGAATCAGGTGACTAGTTGTTTGGTGGCCATGTTGACAGGGGAGTCAGGTGACTAGTTTTGTTTGGTGGCCATGTTAGCAGGAGAGTCAGGTGACTAGTTGCGTTTGGTGACCATGTTGACAGGAGGGAAAAGTGACTGGTTGTGTTTGGTGGCCATGTTGAGAGAAAAGAAACGTGACTGGTTGTGTTTGGTGGCCATGTTGGTGGGAGAGTCAGGCAATTAGTATTGTTTGGTGGCTATGTTGGCAGGAAAGTCAGGTGACTAGTTGTGTTTGGTGGCCATGTTGGCAGAAGAGTCAGGTGACTAGTTCTGTTTGGTGGCCATGTTGGCAGGAAAGTCAGGTGACTAGTTGTGTTTGGTGGCCATGTTGGCAGAAGAGTCAGGTGACTAGTTCTGTTTGGTGGCCATGTTGGCAGAAGAGTCAGGTGACTAGTTGCGTTTGGTGGCCATGTTGGCAAGGGAATCAGGTGACTAGTTGTTTGGTGGCCATGTTGACAGAGGAGTCAGGTGACTAGTTGTGTTTGGTAGCCATGTTGGCAGGAGAGTCAGGTGACCAGTTGTGTTTGGTGGCCATGTTAGCAGGAGAGTCAGGTGACTAGTTGCGTTTGGTGACCATGTTGACAGGAGAGAAAAGTGACTGGTTGTGTTTGGTGGCCATATTGAGAGAAAAGAAACGTGACTGGTTGTGTTTGGTGGCCATGTTGGCGGGAGAGTCAGGCAATTAGTATTGTTTGGTGGCTATGTTGGCAGGAAAGTCAGGTGACTAGTTGTGTTTGGTGGCCATGTTGGCAGAAGAGTCAGGTGACTAGTTGCGTTTGGTGGCCATATTGGCAGGGGAGTCAGGTGACTAGTTGCGTTTGGTGGCCATGTTGGCAGGAGAGTCAGGTGACTAGTTGTGTTTGGTGACCATGTTGACAGGAGAGAAAAGTGACTGGTTGTGTTTGGTGGCCATGTTGAGAGAAAAGAAGCATGACTGGTTGTGTTTGGTGGCCATGAGTCAGGCAATTAGTATTGTTTGGTGGCTATGTTGGCAGGAAAGTCAGGTGACTAGTTGTGTTTGGTGCCCATGTTGGCAGAAGAGTCAGGTGACTAGTTGCGTTTGGTGGCCCTGTTGGCAAGGGAATCAGGTGACTAGTTGTTTGGTGGCCATGTTGACAGAGGAGTCAGGTGACTAGTTGCGTTTGGTGACCATGTTGACAGGAGAGAAAAGTGACTGGTTGTGTTTGGTGGCCATGTTGAGAGAAAAGAAACGTGACTGGTTGTGTTTGGTGGCCATGTTGGCGGGAGAGTCAGGCAATTAGTATTGTTTGGTGGCTATGTTGGCAGGAAAGTCAGGTGACTAGTTGCGTTTGGTGGCCATGTTGGCAGAAGACTCAGGTGACTAGTTCTGTTTGGTGGCCATGTTGGCAGAAGACTCAGGTGACTAGTTCTGTTTGGTGGCCATGTTGGCAGAAGAGTCAGGTGACTAGTTGCGTTTGGTGGCCGTGTTGGCAAGGGAATCAGGTGACTAGTTGTTTGGTGGCCATGTTGACAGGAGAGTCAGGTGACTACTTGCGTTTGGTGACCATGTTGACAGGAGAGAAAAGTGACTGGTTGTGTTTGGTGGCCATGTTGAGAGAAAAGAAACGTGACTGGTTGTGTTTGGTGGCCATGTTGGCGGGAGAGTCAGGCAATTAGTATTGTTTGGTGGCTATGTTGGCAGGAAAGTCAGGTGACTAGTTGCGTTTGGTGGCCATGTTAGGAAGAAAGTCAGGTGACTAGTTGCGTTTGGTCGCCATGTTGGCAGAAGAGTCTGGTGACTAGTTGCGTTTGGTGAACATGTTGAGAAGAGAGTCAGGTGACTAGTTCTGTTTGGTGGCCATGTTGGCAGAAGAGTCAGGTGACTAGTTGCGTTTGGTGGCAGTGTTGGCAATGGAATCAGGTGACTAGTTGTTTGGTGGCCATGTTGACAGGGGAGTCAGGTGACTAGTTTTGTTTGGTGGCCATGTTAGCAGGAAAGTCAGGTGACTAGTTGCGTTTGGTGACCATGTTGACAGGAGGGAAAAGTGACTGGTTGTGTTTGGTGGCCATGTTGAGAGAAAAGAAACGTGACTGGTTGTGTTTGGTGGCCATGTTGGCGGGAGAGTCAGGCAATTAATATTGTTTGGTGGCTATGTTGGCAGGAAAGTCAGGTGACTAGTTGCGTTTGGTGGCCATGTTAGCAAGAAATTCAGGTGACTAGTTGCGTTTGGTCGCCATGTTGGCAGAAGAGTCTGGTGACTAGTTGCGTTTGGTGGCCATGTTGAGAAGAGAGTCAGGTGACTAGTTCTGTTTTGTGGCCATGTTGGCAGAAGAGTCAGGTGACTAGTTGCGTTTGGTGGCAGTGTTGGCAATGGAATCAGGTGACTAGTTGTTTGGTGGCCATGTTGACAGGGGAGTCAGGTGACTAGTTTTGTTTGGTGGCCATGTTAGCAGGAAAGTCAGGTGACTAGTTGCGTTTGGTGACCATGTTGACAGGAGGGAAAAGTGACTGGTTGTGTTTGGTGGCCATGTTGAGAGAAAAGAAACGTGACTGGTTGTGTTTGGTGGCTATGTTGGCAGGAAAGTCAGGTGACTAGTTGCGTTTGGTGGCCATGTTAGCAAGAAATTCAGGTGACTAGTTGCGTTTGGTCGCCATGTTGGCAGAAGAGTCTGGTGACTAGTTGCGTTTGGTGGCCATGTTGAGAAGAGAGTCAGGTGACTAGTTCTGTTTTGTGGCCATGTTGGCAGAAGAGTCAGGTGACTAGTTGCGTTTGGTGGCAGTGTTGGCAATGGAATCAGGTGACTAGTTGTTTGGTGGCCATGTTGACAGGGGAGTCAGGTGACTAGTTTTGTTTGGTGGCCATGTTAGCAGGAGAGTCAGGTGACTAGTTGCGTTTGGTGACCATGTTGACAGGAGGGAAAAGTGACTGGTTGTGTTTGGTGGCCATGTTGAGAGAAAAGAAACGTGACTGGTTGTGTTTGGTGGCCATGTTGGTGGGAGAGTCAGGCAATTAGTATTGTTTGGTGGCTATGTTGGCAGGAAAGTCAGGTGACTAGTTGTGTTTGGTGGCCATGTTGGCAGAAGAGTCAGGTGACTAGTTCTGTTTGGTGGCCATGTTGGCAGGAAAGTCAGGTGACTAGTTGTGTTTGGTGGCCATGTTGGCAGAAGAGTCAGGTGACTAGTTCTGTTTGGTGGCCATGTTGGCAGAAGAGTCAGGTGACTAGTTGCGTTTGGTGGCCATGTTGGCAAGGGAATCAGGTGACTAGTTGTTTGGTGGCCATGTTGACAGAGGAGTCAGGTGACTAGTTGTGTTTGGTAGCCATGTTGGCAGGAGAGTCAGGTGACCAGTTGTGTTTGGTGGCCATGTTAGCAGGAGAGTCAGGTGACTAGTTGCGTTTGGTGACCATGTTGACAGGAGAGAAAAGTGACTGGTTGTGTTTGGTGGCCATATTGAGAGAAAAGAAACGTGACTGGTTGTGTTTGGTGGCCATGTTGGCGGGAGAGTCAGGCAATTAGTATTGTTTGGTGGCTATGTTGGCAGGAAAGTCAGGTGACTAGTTGTGTTTGGTGGCCATGTTGGCAGAAGAGTCAGGTGACTAGTTGCGTTTGGTGGCCATATTGGCAGGGGAGTCAGGTGACTAGTTGCGTTTGGTGGCCATGTTGGGAGGAGAGTCAGGTGACTAGTTGTGTTTGGTGACCATGTTGACAGGAGAGAAAAGTGACTGGTTGTGTTTGGTGGCCATGTTGAGAGAAAAGAAGCATGACTGGTTGTGTTTGGTGGCCATGAGTCAGGCAATTAGTATTGTTTGGTGGCTATGTTGGCAGGAAAGTCAGGTGACTAGTTGTGTTTGGTGCCCATGTTGGCAGAAGAGTCAGGTGACTAGTTGCGTTTGGTGGCCCTGTTGGCAAGGGAATCAGGTGACTAGTTGTTTGGTGGCCATGTTGACAGAGGAGTCAGGTGACTAGTTGCGTTTGGTGACCATGTTGACAGGAGAGAAAAGTGACTGGTTGTGTTTGGTGGCCATGTTGAGAGAAAAGAAACGTGACTGGTTGTGTTTGGTGGCCATGTTGGCGGGAGAGTCAGGCAATTAGTATTGTTTGGTGGCTATGTTGGCAGGAAAGTCAGGTGACTAGTTGTGTTTGGTGGCCATGTTGGCAGAAGACTCAGGTGACTAGTTCTGTTTGGTGGCCATGTTGGCAGAAGAGTCAGGTGACTAGTTGTTTGGTGGCCATGTTGACAGAGGAGTCAGGTGACTAGTTGCGTTTGGTGGCCATGTTGGCAGGAGAGTCAGGTGACTAGTTGCGTTTGGTGACCATGTTGACAGGAGAGAAAAGTGACTCGTTTTGTTTGGTGGCCATGTTAGCAGGAGAGTCAGGTGACTAGTTGCGTTTGGTGACCATGTTGACAGGAGAGAAAAGTGACTAGTTGTGTTTGGTGGCCATGTTTGCGGGAGAGTCAGGCAATTAGTATGGTTTGGTGGCCATGTTGGCAGAAGAGTCTGGTGACTAGTTGAGTTTGGTGGCCATGTTGAGAAGAGAGTCAGGTGACTAGTTCTGTTTGGTGGCCATGTTGGCAGAAGAGTCAGGTGACTAGTTGCGTTTGGTGGCAGTGTTGGCAATGGAATCAGGTGACTAGTTGTTTGGTGGCCATGTTGACAGAGGAGTCAGGTGACTAGTTGCGTTTGGTAGCCATGTTGGCAGGAGAGTCAGGCAATTAGTATTGTTTAGTTGCTATGTTGGCAGAAGAGTCAGGTGACTAGTTCTGTTTGGTGGCCATGTTGGCAGGAGAGTCAGGTGACTAGTTGCGTTTGGTGGCCGTGTTGGCAAGGGAATCAGGTGACTAGTTGTTTGGTGGCCATGTTGGCAGGAGAGTCAGGTGACTAGTTGTGTTTGGTGGCCATGTTAGCAGGAGAGTCAGGTGACGAGTTGCGTTTGGTGACCATGTTGACAGGAGAGAAAAATGACTGGTTGTGTTTGGTGACCATGTTGAGAGAAAAGAAACGTGACTGGTTGTGTTTAGTGGCCATGTTGGCGGGAGAGTCAGGCAATTAGTATTGTTTGGTGGCTATGTTTGCAGGAAAGTCAGGTGACTAGTTGTGTTTGGTGGACATCTTGGCAGAAGAGTCAGGTGACTAGTTGCGTTTGGTGGCCATGTTGGCAAGAAAGTCAGGTGACTAGTTGCGTTTGGTGGCCATGTTGGCAGAAGAGTGGTGACTAGTTGCGTTTGGTGGCCATGTTGACAAGAGTCAGGTGACTAGTTCTGTTTGGTGGCCATGTTGGCAGAAGAGTCAGGTGACTAGATGCGTTTGGTGGCCGTGTTGGCAAGGGAATCAGGTGACTAGTTGTTTGGTGGCCATGTTGACAGGGGAGTCAGGTGACTAGTTGCGTTTGGTAGCCATGTTGGCAGGAGAGTCAGGTGACTAGTTGTGTTTGGTGGCCATGTTAGCAGGAGAGTCAGGTGACTAGTTGCGTTTGGTGACCATGTTGACAGGAGAGAAAAGTGACTGGTTGTGTTTGGTGGCCATGTTGGCGGGAGAGTCAGGCAATTAGTATTGTTTGGTGGCTATGTTAGCAGGAAAGTCAGGTGACTAGTTGCGTTTGGTCGCCATGTTGGCAGAAGAGTCAGGTGACTAGTTCTGTTTGGTGGCCATGTTGGCAGAAGAGTCTGGTGACTAGTTGCGTTTTGTGGCCATGTTGAGAAGAGAGTCAGGTGACTAGTTCTGTTTGGTGGCCATGTTGGCAGAAGAGTCAGGTGACTAGTTGCGTTTGGTGGCAGTGTTGGCAATGGAATCAGGTGACTAGTTGTTTGGTGGCCATGTTGACAGGGGTCTCAGGTGACTAGTTTTGTTTGGTGGCCATGTTAGCAGGAGAGTCAGGTGACTAGTCGCGTTTGGTGACCATGTTGACAGGAGGGAAAAGTGACTGGTTGTGTTTGGTGGCCATGTTGAGAGAAAATAAACGTGACTGGTTGTGTTTGGTGGCCATGTTGGCGGGAGAGTCAGGCAATTAGTATTGTTTGGTGGCTATGTTGGCAGGAAAGTCAGGTGACTAGTTGTGTTTGGTGGCCATGTTGGCAGAAGAGTCAGGTGACTAGTTGTGTTTGGTGGCCATGTTGGCAGGAAAGTCAGGTGACTAGTTGTGTTTGGTGGCCATGTTGGCAGAAGAGTCAGGTGACTAGTTGCGTTTGGTGGCCATGTTGGCAAGGGAATCAGGTGACTAGTTGTTTGGTGGCCATGTTGACAGAGGAGTCAGGTGACTAGTTGTGTTTGGTGGCCATGTTGGCAGGAGAGTCAGGTGACCAGTTTTGTTTGGTGGCCATGTTAGCAGGAGAGTCAGGTGACTAGTTGCGTTTGGTGACCATGTTGACAGGAGAGAAAAGTGACTGGTTGTGTTTGGTGGCCATGTTGAGAGAAAATAAACGTGACTGGTTGTGTTTGGTGGCCATGTTGGCGGGAGAGTCAGGCAATTAGTATTGTTTGGTGGCTATGTTGGCAGGAAAGTCAGGTGACTAGTTGCGTTTGGTGGCCATGTTGACAAGAGAGTCAGGTGACTAGTTCTATTTGGTGGCCATGTTGGCAGAAGAGTCAGGTGACTAGTTGCGTTTGGTGGCCGTGTTGGCAAGGGTATCAGGTGACTTGTTGTTTGGTGGCCATGTTGACAGGAGAGAAACGTGACTGCTTGTGTTTAGTGGCCATGTTGGCGGGAGAGTCAGGCGATTAGTATTGTTTGGTGGCTATGTTGGCAGAAGAGTCAGGTGACTAGTTGTGTTTAGTGGCCATGTTAGCAGGAGAGTCTGGTGACTAGTTGTGTTTAGTGACCATGTTGGAGGGCAGCATGGTGCAGCAGCTGTGCCAGCAACTTGAGGCGTCCAGGGTCAATTCCAGCTTCTGCCATCCTAGTCACGCCGTTGTGTCCTTGGGCAAGACACTTCACCCTTGCCCCTGATGGGTCGTGGCATGGGCCTTAGATGGCAGCTTTCTGATGGCCATGTTGGTAGGGGAGTCCCGTGACTAGTTGTGTTTGATGGCCATGTTGGCAGGAGAAGCAGCAGATCAAATGATTGTACCATGTTAGCTTTCAACATTCTGTGTTAGTACACATCTGACTCACGAATATTGAAAGATACAACACAAAAATTTTACGTCAAACATAACCAACTTGAATAATGCCATGGGTTCATAATAATAAAAAAGGTTGCAAATTTTACAGTATTTGGAATTAACTCATAATTTTCTGTCGTCCGGCATTCTTTAGTGGACTATATTTATTGCCCCTTCTTGGGTGGTTAGATTGCTGACATTCGGTGGGCAAGTGGGACAGTATTGACAGTCAAAGAGGCATCAGAGATATTAGATCTGTAAGTGGGACCGTCACAGTTGCTATGAATTAGTTCAAAGAAGAGTCTATAGCACAGATGTCAAACTCCGAGCTCCGGGGGGCAAATCTGGCCCGCCACGTTATTTTACGTGGCCCGCAAAAGCCTGGAAATAATATGCGTTAATAAAATGCTTAATCTTTTCTTAGTAAATATATTTGTTCTTTTCCTTTTGACATTAAAAATCATGTACTGCATGCAATAGCATATCTTTTAAAATGCAATATTATAAAAATGAAATTATATTATCATTTATTCCAAAAATATTTTGTGTTAAAATAAAGATAAACACTTTACTTAAATATCTGCTTGACTTATGATTTCAAAATAAATGATCAAATTGTAGACTGTAAAATTGACAATAGATTTGTGGTTGTTTTTTGTTTTTTTACCGTAAAATCAACTTATAGTAAGACACTAAAACATTAAAAAACAAACAAAACATTAAAAGAAGATTTTACGGGAAAAACAACAACCTGGAAACCTGCTTGAATTTTACCGCCAAAAACAGTGATATGTTTTTTTTTTAATGCTGTTAAAAAAAAAAAACACTGCTTTTACAGCAATCTTCTGGTGACTGAGCTGCCAGTTTTAAAGCAAAATTCCATCCATCCATTTTCTACCGCTTATTTCCTTTGGGGCCGCGGGGGCACTGGTGCCTCTCCCTGCTTTAATCTGGCGGAAGGTGGCGTACACCCTGGACAAGTCAATTGTTATATTAATTTTGCAGCTCATGTAAAATATATTAATGTATTATATGAATATGTATATTACTCATTGTTAAAAGTGGCCTTATGAAGGCAACCATAAGTGGAATGTGGCTCTCAATGAAAACGAGTTTGACACCCCTGGGGTCACTTGTAAAAAAAAAAAAAAAAAAAGTGGGTAGCGATACAAAAACTGCAATTCCTAAAAAAAAATGCAAATTGCCTCATGTCACAAACATATTTTATGAGGAATAACTGAAATATGAAAACATTACAACTCTTTGTTTTTAAGATTTTGAAGAACAACCACCCAGTAAATGCAAAAACGCACAGATTTTAATTGGGTTTATTTTTAACCCCACTGGTGAAAGAGTGTGGGTATTAGGAAGGTGTCTTAAATGTTACATGTGTTGTGTTTTGGGGCTGGTCGAGTACAAATGAATTTCGATGGGCGTGACTAATTTGAGATACGAGTGTCGTGTACAAGCTCGTAAATTGAGGTATGACGAGTTACACTTTTCTATATAGAGATACTTGCCAACCCTCCCGGATTTTCCGAGAGACTCCCGAAATTCAGCGCCTCTCCCGAAAACCTCCCGGAAGAAATTTTCTCCTGAAAATCTCCCGAAATTCAGCTGGAGCTGGAG
The DNA here is from genome assembly GCF_033978795.1 of Nerophis ophidion. NCBI lineage: Eukaryota > Metazoa > Chordata > Actinopteri > Syngnathiformes > Syngnathidae > Nerophis > Nerophis ophidion. Next base: position 21,894,856 of record NC_084638.1, on the reverse strand, counting down.
GCCACACCCTCTCCAGCTCAAACATGCACAGTTCGAAGCTTGAAAAGGAGGATTGCAAGCGGATCTGACGGCATTTAAAGTCATTTTTAAAAACAACTGCTAATCCTCCTCCTTTTCGACCGGAGGACCGCGGAGAATTAAAGTAGGAACACTCCAGAGGCAGAAATTCATTAAGAGGGGCGGACTCATCGGCTCTCAGCCATGTTTCCGTCACACAGGGGAAGTCAAGTCCGCCGCCCGCGGGAAGTGAAGAAATCCTTCAAGATAAACGTTGTGTTTATCAAAAATCTTGTGTTCACAAGACCAAACCTGGCGGGGGCCAGCAGTCGAAGGGCGCAACTAATCCAGGTCGGGCCCGACACAAAGCCCCCAGGTGGCTGGGGAGAGGAGCCACGACCAGTGAGCTGACAGACGCGAAAATAGGCGCAAACAACACAAAAACGAACAGAGCTGACAGTGAGAGACGGCAGGGCAAAGCAGATACTGGCGCCATCATCTGGAAACTCGGAATTGACGTTACCCAAATAGTGAAAGGTATGTGTTGTTGTTTTTTTAGTACCCAGCAAGCACAGTAGTTAGTAGAACAACTGTGTTTTTATTAGTGTATTTGATAGGTGCCGTCTGAAATTCAACAATCTCTTTTATTTATATATATAATAAAATAAATATATATAGCTAGAATTCACTGAAAGTTAAGTATTTCATACATATATATATATATAAATTATATATATACCGTATTTCCTTGAATAGCCGCCGGGGCGCTAATTACTTTAAAACTTCTTCTCATTCCTGTGCTTATCAAGGCATACGGTAAAAGTAAGCAGGCGCTAATAGTTTTAAAACCTCTTCTCACCCCTGTGCTTACCAATGGCATGCAGTAAAAAATTGATTGTGATTAAAAAAAAAAAAAAATTAATAAAAAATTATTCTGCGGCCGCAGCCCGGTGGTTGGGGACTACTGCTCTACAACGTGTTGTGGCACCCACCTCTACACCACGCTATCTGAGTGCGTGCTGGCCGGACGCATGCATTTCGCTGCTTCTCATACGAGATTGCAATGCATACTTGGTCAACAACCGTACCGTTTACACTGAAGGTTGTGATCTAAACAACTTTAACACTCTTACTAATATGCGCCACACTCTGTGAACACACCAAACAAGAATAACAAACACATTTCTGGAGAACATCGGCTCTGTAACACATTATAAATGCAACATAAGAATTACCCAAAATGCCATGCATCCATGACTATACACGCGCCCCCAACCCTGCCCACCTCAACCGACACACGGAGAGGGGGTTGGGGGTGGCGGGGTTTGGTGCTAGCGGTGTGTATAATTTAGCCAAGAGTCATGGATGCATGGCATTCTGGATAATTCTTATGTGGCGTTTATGTGTTACAGTGCCAATGTTCTCCCGAAATGTGTTTTTAATTCTTGTTTGGTGTGGGTTCACAGAGTGTGGCGCATATTAGTAAGAGTTTTAAAGTTGTTTTATATCACAACCATCAGTGTGATCTGTATGGCTGTGGAACAAGACCCCTGGTTTACACAAAATAGGACTCCTCCGCCATTTAGAAAGTGACATCACGAATTTGACACAGCGGTAAAAGTAAGCATGCGCTAATAAATTTGGGGAGTGTGTTTGACCCGGCAGTAGTTCAAGGCAGGCGCATATTACATGCCCCGCGGCTATTCAAGGAAATACGGTATATATATATATATATAATATATTAATTACAGCCAATATAAAAAATTGGGGGCTTCACGGTGGCAGAGGGGTTAGTGCGTCTGCCTCACAATACGAAGGTCCTGCAGTCCTGGGTTCAAATCCAGGCTCGGGATCTTTCTGTGTGGAGTTTGCATGTTCTCCCCGTGAATGCGTGGGTTCCCTCCGGGTACTCCGGCTTCCTCCCACTTCCAAAGACATGCACCTGGGGATAGGTTGATTGGCAACACTAAATTGGCCCTAGTGTGTGAATCTGAGTGTGAATGTTGTCTGTCTATCTGTGTTCGCCCTGCGATGAGGTGGCGACTTGTCCAGGGTGTACCCCGCGTTCCGCCCGATTGTAGCTGAGATAGGCGCCAGCGCCCCCCGCGACCCCAAAAGGGAATAAGCGGTAGAAAATGGATGGATGGATGGATGGATAAAAAAATTGGCTGTAAATACATGCACCTGGGGATAGGTTGATTGGCAACACTAAATTGGCCCTAGTGTCTATCTGTGTTGGCCCTGTGATGAGGTGGCGACTTGTCCAGGGTATACCCTGCCTTCCGCCCCTGTAGCTGAGATAGGCACCCGTGACCCCAAAGAGAATAAGCTGTAGGAAAATGGATGGATGTCTGGCTGTAAATATACTCTCCTCTTAGCCACGCCTCCGCCCCACCCCCGACCACGCCCCCACCTCCTGAAATCGGAGGTCTCAAGGTTGGCAAGTATGATATAAAGTTATCTATTTTTTTCCACAACAAACACAATGACATGAAATGAAATACATATTATTCAATTGAAGAAAGCGTCATAGTACGCACCTGATATGAAGTGTTCACTACACAGACGGACACCGTTGTCGGAAGGTTCCCACCAGGGCTCACGTTTCTTCCACTGGCTTCTGGCGCGATTTATGACTGCAACCCACTTTTGTCGTCTTTCAGGATCTTTGGGAAGACGATAAAATTCCCTCGCCTTCCCGTCTCCTCGTTGGTTCTTGCATCCTGGCGCACAACAGCTGTATACCATAGTTTGGCAAAACAAGAAACTAATATTTTGCTTGCGCTAATTCCTGCCAAAATGTTCACAGATATACTTTAACTAAATTTCTTGCGCGCTGCAGTACTACTTCTGGCGGCGTGCCTACATAGAGGCCGTTTTGGTCAGGGCAAAGTCAAGATAAGCACATGCGCAGACAGTGCTAGTGGCGTGCCAATATAGCGGCCATTTTGGTAGGGGCAAAGTCAACAACAGAACATGCGCAGACAGTGCTGGCGGCGTGACTATATAGCGGCCATTTTGGTAGGGGCAAAGTCAACAACAGAACATGCGCAGACAGTGCTACACACACGCACAATCTCACCTACGAACTGCTATTCTCTTGTTTAAATTGTTGGCAAAGTGTGCGACCGTATGCAGCACAATATTCAGGGCTTCTTAGTTTCCGTGGCTTGACAAACCGCGGAAGGTCCCCAATAGCTGATAGGCTCATCCTGGGTACACCGCTCCATTTTCTACCTATTCCTGTCTATGGCTTGAATTTCTTTTTTTTTTTCTTTAAAGGTTTATTTATACATTTCAACAATTACAAACAGTAAGTCAAACAACAATATAAAACATTATGAAAACAGTACAAAACAGCGCCAGGGGGTTGTAAGTTCAAAATAATAAAAATAGAATACAAAAATATGTATATATATAATAAACAAAATGCAAAGCCGTAGGCTTATTCAGATTCATCAAACAACTTAAATTTGGAACACAGCATCATCGTTTTCACAGCTTTTTTGTTGTTAAGAGGTAGAGAGCGTTTTAATGTAAAGTTCCAGATCTTTTTTAAAGGCACAAAAGATAGGACAGGTATTAAGAAACTTACATTTATGAATATAAAACTTAGCCAATAAAATAATGAGGTTGCAAAGGTAGGATTCCTTTTCAAATTTTTGTTCATACAGTGTAAAACCAAAAATCACATCTTTAAAGTAAAGCACAAATTTGTCATAAATATTGTCCAGGATGAAGCGACAGATGCCCTGCCATAGTGATCGAGTGTTTTCACAAGTCCAAAACAAGTGGTTGACAGTCTCTGGGTGCATGTTACATAAGGTGCAGGTAACATCAATGTCCTTCTTGTATCTAACCATCACAGTCTTTACAGGGTAATAGCGATGGATGATTTTAAATGATATCTCTTTGACTTTGTTGGTAAGTAAATACCTGTTAGGAAGGGACCACGTTTTGGTCCAACAGATGTCATTTACAACATTATTCCATAAGGAAATTACATAGGAGACAGACACACAATCATTTTGGAATAAGCTGCGGATTTTTCTGTTATTTTTTTGATCAAAGCAAAGTTTCCCCACGGGAGTGTCAAGTGGATCATTCACAATTTTTACAGCAGAAAGAGGTGTGTAAGCCCTGTACAACATAATAACACCTGTTGGGATGGCACCAAATACAATAGCAAATTGTTTGGGAGTCACATGTATCTTAAATTGGTTGAGAAATTCTTGGTAATTAAAACGTTGATCTTCCTTATTGAAAAGCTGACTCACTAAAATAATGTTATTGTTAAACCAATTGTTGAGGAAAAGAGATTTCCTTTTGTAACATATGTCTTTATTGTTCCAGATGAAATATTTGGTAGGTGAAAAATTGTGCTTGTATACAAGAGACCATGCTAGAAGGGCTTGTTTGTGGAAGTTTGAGAGCGCAACAGGAATCCTATCAATGTTATAATTACACAATAGCACTATGGCTTGAATTTCACGCGGTGTATGCGGGGATGCATGACGTCAGCGCCCAGGCCTGTCTGAATCCGCAATATTGCAGTTAATAAGAACAACTAAACACACATTAAAAATATACAAATTAAGGCACTTGCACTACATTACAATTGTTCAAAACTTAACGACGTTAAGCAATCAATATATTAATGTATACCAAAAATGTTAAATTAAAAGTAAGAAAATACAAATACAGTTTGGACACACCTCATCCAGAATCAGAAATACTTAAAAAAAAAGATAAATATTACTTATTAATTTATATTATAAATATTTATAAATAATTCAATGTGTTTTATTTATTTTCATGACTATTTACATTGTTGATTGTCACTGAAGGCATCAAAACTAAGAATGAACACGTGGAGTTATGTACTTAACAAAAAAAGGTAAATTAACTGAAAATGTGTTTTGTATTCTAGTTTCTTCAAAATAGCCGCCCTGTGCTCTGATTACTTTGTCGCACACTCTTGGCATTCTCTCAATGAGTTTCAAGAGGTAGTCACCTGAAATGGTTTTCACTTTACAGGTGTCATAGTTTTGACGCTTTCAGTGACAATCGACAATGTAAATCAGGGGTGTCAAACTCAAATATAGAGTGGGCCAAAATTTAAAACCGAACAAAGCCGCGGGCCGAGGTTGAACAAATTAACCTTTTAATAGGGACCCAAACAAGTTTTGCATTGAATCTTGAACAAGCAAAGCTTACAGTATATAAATTTATAGTGACATGCAAAATCGAGTTTCAAATAATAATATAAAATTAAAAAATATCAACGGCATATAAAATAAAATTTAAATAAAAATGGAATGCCTCTTTTTGGCGGCGGAGTTGAGATGGACGGGGTTTGGTGATAGCGGGGGGTGTATATTGTAGCGTCCCGGAAGAGTTAGTGCTGCAAGGGGTTATGGGTATTTGTTCTGTTGTGTTTATGTTGTGTTACGGTGCGGATGTTATCACAAAATGTGTCATTCTTGTTTGGTGTGGGTTCACAGTGTGGCGCATATTTGTAACAGTGTTAAAGTTGTTTATACGGTCACCCTTAGTGTGACCTGTATGGCTGTTGACCAAGTATGCGTTGCATTCACTTGTGTGTGTGTGTATAAGCCGCATATATTATGTGACTGCGCCGGCAAACTCTTTGTATGGAGGAAAAGCGGAAGTGGCGACAAGTTGTAGAGAACGCCAAAGGCAATGCCTTTAAGGCCCACCCCCAATGTTGTTGTCCGGGATGAAATTTGGGAGGGGCACTGTACTTTGGGAGTCTTCCGGGAAAATCGGGAGGGTTGGCAAGTATTAGCGGTGAATGCGGTGTTACAGCGGCGGGCCAGCCCTTATGTTAATTTGATATTGCCTCAAGGGCCAAATTAAATTACACGGCGGGCCAAATTTGGCCCGCGGGCCAGAGTTTGACACCCATGATGTAAATAGTCATGAAAATAAAGAAAACACATTTAAATGAGATGGTGTGTCCAAACTTTTGGCCTGTACTGTACATAACAAATAAGAGGGATGATAGAATTCAAAAATATACATTAAAACAACTTCGAAAATGGAAAACAATTCAAGGGATTTTTTACTTTACTACCATCTTCCAAGATTGTATTAAAAAAATGAAATCATTAAACTAATGTAAGAATTTGGGTTTCACTTTCAGAAAGCAACCTTTATTTTTGAACAATTTAGCTTGCTACATAGTAATAATAATAATCCTAAAAGTACCACATCTCTATCTATTTCTTCTATGGTAAATAGGGGACCTTTCTGTATCTTTGTCTTGTAGCCAATCTCTGATCTCCTTACCATAACAAATGTGTAGCATCACATTCCCATACTTGCCAACCTTGAGACGTCTGATTTTGGGAGGTGGGGGCGTGGTCGGGGTGGGGCGGAGGCGCGGTTGGGGGCGTGGTTAAGAGGGGTGGCGTATAATTCACCAACTCAAGTATTTCATATATATACAGTATATGTATATATATATATATATATATATGTGTGTATGAAATACTTGACTTTCAGTGAATTCTAGCAATATATATCTATTTTAATATATATATAAATAAAATAAATAGTTCAATTTCCGACAACACCTATCAAATACACAGTAATAAAAACACAGTTTTTCTACTACCTGTACTGTGCTTGCTGGTTACTAAAAAAAAAAAACACTTACCTTTCACTATTTGAGTAACCTTTGTTCTGCCATTTGCGTATTGGCGAGCGATCTCCGAATCCGGGAACATATCCTTCACAGATTTGTTGTAGATATCCGTAAATGAGAACGGGATGTTGCTTCCAGCTATCAGCATAGCCATCTTTGTCTCAGCATAAGATACACCATATTTTGCGAGGTGGCCCACATTACTGGGTTGTGAACGATGCTGCGCTGTGGACACTTTGTGGTTCACTGACCATTCATGGCTGAGTATATCTGTTTGGCCACCGTGTTCAATGGAGAAGTCTGTCCTACAAAATTTACAGGCAACATACCCCTTCCTCTTCGAACTCGCCTGGATAAACTGAAATTCTTGTTCCCAATCGTTCTGGAACTTGCAAGCGTAATACTTCATTTTGCTCGTCGACGCTGTAATATATTGGGTTGGAGTCAATAACCAGGCGACGTGATGAAGTTACGTCGCTTTACTGTGGGCTTCTGAACAGACTCCCTAATGCATGTTCCTTGACTGCACCTAAATGTAGAATATATTTACATTCTATTTTATGTACAGTAGATGGGAGTATTGTCCTGTTTAAGAGGGTCACAACATTGAGTCAGGTCTGCATGCAGCTGGGAGGGGCGTGGCCTCCAACTGCGCCTGAATTTCGAGAGATTTTCTGGAGAAAATTTGTCCCAGGAGGTTTTCGGGAGAGGCGCTGAATTTCGGGAGACTCCCGGAAAATCCGGGAGGGTTGGCAAGTATGCACAGGCTTAAAATAAAGGATTCACATCTTCTATAGCACAGGTGTAAAACTCAAGGCCCGGGGGCCAGAACTGGCCCGCTACATAATTTTATGCGGCCCGTGAAAGCCTGGAAATAATGAGGTAATAAAGTACTTTATCTTTTCTTACTAAAGGTATTTGTTCTTTCCATTTTCATATTTAAAAATAACATGTACTGCATGCAATTTCATATCTTATAAACTTAAATTTTTATCTAATAATGCAGCAAAATATTACATTCCAAAACATTTTTTGTTCAAATAAAAATAAATACTTCAATATTGGCTTGACTTATAATTTCATTGTAAGTTACCCGTCTAATTGTACACTGTAACAATGACAATGGGATTGAGGTGCTTTTTTTTTTTCTTTTCTCAACTGTACATAAAATTTTGTACTGTTTTTACATGTACATTAACACACTATAAAAACAACAACCGCATGTCAGCTCTGTTGCATGAATTTTATTGTAAAAATAAATAAATAAATATATACATATACCTACGGTATAGCTCGGTTGGTAGAGTGGCCGTGCCAGCAACTTGAGAGTTGCAGGTTCGATTCCCGCATCCGCCATCCTAGTCACTGCCGTTGTGTCCTTGGGCAAGACACTTTACTCACCTGCTCCCAGTGCCACCCACACTGGTTTAAATGTAACTTAGATATTGGGTTTCACTATGTAAAGCGCTTTGAGTCACTAGAAAAAAGCGCTATATAAATATAATTCACTTCACACTTCACTATATATAATGTGTGTGTGTATATATATATATATATATATATATATATATATATATATATATATATATATATATTAGGGCTGTGAATCTTTAGGTGTCCCACGATTCGATTCAATATCGATTCTTGGGGTCACGATTCGATAATATATCGATTTTTTCGATTCAATTCTCGATTCAAAAACTATATTTTTCCTATTCAAAACGATTCTGTATTCATTCAATACATAGGATTTCAGCAGGATCTACCCCAGTCTGCTGACATGCAAGCAGAGTAGTATTTTTGTAAAAAGCTTTTATAATTGTAAAGGACAATGTTTTATCAACTGATTGCAATAATGTAAATTTGTTTTAACTATTAAACGAACCAAAAATATAACTTATTTTATCTTTGTGAAAACATTGGACACAGTGTGTTGTCAAGCTTATGAGATGCGATGCAAGTGTAAGCGATTGTAACACTATTGTTTTTTTTTAATTATTTTTATAAATGTCTAATGATAATGTCAGTGAGGGATTTTTAATCACTGCTATGCTGAAATCATAATAATTAATATTGATACTGTTGTTGATAATATTAATTTTTGTTCCATTACTTTTGGTTTGTTCTATGTTTGTCTCCTCAATTGCTCTGTTTATTGCAGTTCTGAGTGTTGCTGGGCCAGGTTTGGTTTTGGAATTGGATTACATTGTTATGGTATTGCTGTGTAGCGGTTTGTTGAATTGATTAAAAAAAATAATAATAAAAATAAAACAAATCGATTTTTAAAAAATGAGAATTGATTCTACGCTCCTCAACGCTCAATGATTCGATTCGTATTCAAATCGATATTTTCCCACACCCCTAATATATATATAAATATATATACATATGTTGTTTTTTTACTAAAACTGGTAAAATTTTGGAGAACGAGCTGGCAGTTTTTTTAAAGGCCTACTGAAACCCACTACTACCGACCACGCAGTCTGATAGTTTATATATCAATGATGAAATATTAACATTGCAACGAATGCCAATACGGCCTTTTTAGTTTACTAAAATGCGATTTTAAATTTCCCGCGAGTTTCTTGTTAAAAACGTCGCGGAATGATGATGCGTACGTGTGACGTCACGTGTTGGAGGGGACATATCGGCGTGGCACCAAACACGGCTAAAAGTAGTCTCTGTTCATGGTGTAATTACACAGTATTTTGGACATCTGTGTTGCTGAATCTTTTGCAATTTGTTCATCTTCTACCATCCTAGTCACGTCCGTTGTGTCCTTGGGCAAGACACTTCACCCTTGCTCCTGATGGGCCCTGGTGAGCGCCTTGCATGGCAGCTCCCGCCATCAGTGTGGGAATGTGTGAATGTGGAAAAACTGTCAAAGCGCTTTGGGCTCCTTAAAAGGGGGTAGAAAAGCGCTATACAAGTACAACCCTTTTACCAATCCATTCACCATTTAATAATCGAGACTATAAAGAAGTTGGTGGAAAGCGGTGGATTGCAGCTGTCTTTAGCACAGAACACAGCCGGTGTTTCTTTGTTTGTTGTGAAGCTTTAACACAGAGCGGTCAAGCGAACATGTTTTCTCTACGTCAACCAGCATGTCTTTGGATGGGAAAATTGTGGTATTAAGTCTTACCGGAGAAATCAGTGGATTATGGGACTTCCTCCTGCAGCTCAAAAAGGCAGCTGTGATCTTGGCTCCTCCATTGGCTTCTCTGAGAGACACTGGCGTTCACCGCAGCCATCCGACTTTCAGGTATGTCTTTAGAACCTCACTAAAACACTATTTTAAAACAATAAGCAGATAGGGGATCTTCCAGAATTATCCTAGTAAATGTGTCTAATTACATCTGAAACGCTCACACTGCCGCAGCCCGGAGCAGTCGCTTTTTTTTTTTGTAGTCCTTCACTATCAATATCCTAATTCACAAATCTTTCATCCTCGCTCAAATTAATGGGGAAATTGTCGCTTTCTCGGTCTGAATTGCTCTTACTGCTGGTGGCTCCCATTATAAACAATGTGAATATGTGTGGAGCCCTGCAACCCGTGATGTCACGCGCACATACTTCCGGTAAAGGCAGGGCTTTTCTATTAGCGACCAAAAGTTGCGAACTTTATCGTGGATGTTCTCTACTAAATCCTTTCAGCAAAAATATGGCAATATTGCAAAATGATCAAGTATGACACATAAAATGGACCTGCTATTCCCGTTTGAATAAGAAAATCTCATTTCAGTAGGCCTTTAACAGTGTATGTAAAAAAAGATTCTAATAATCAAATGCAAAGACAATTATAAACATATAATATACAGGTATACATTTATATTGATAATCTATTCACTATTAGAAGCGGCCCTCAGAGAGCAACCATAACTGTGATGTGGCCCTCTATGAAAACAAGTTTGACATGCCTCTTCTACAGCATTACAGATAACCGTTGTCAATTATAATGTTAAATTTGTGTTGTGGCAGTTAGGACAGGCTTCATCTTAAAAAAGAGATGTGAGGCTCAGTTGTTAGCTATGTAGTTGGCATCATGGACAAACAAGAAATGAACGCTGAAGATTACGCACAATTTGAATAAAGGACATCGTGCATTTAAAGACTTTGCATTCAGAAATTCTTCACCGGTATTAAAACTGACTATACTATAGACAAGTTTGGCAACACTTTGACTTAATCCAAACCTCTCGTCTATTGGACATGCTAATAGCTCATATGAGTAATTTCCACCATTTCAAGTTTTTCCCCTGCATGTAAACGATCGTGGCGCAACGCCACGGCACCTTCAAAATAAGTTTTTTTCTTTCTTTTTTCCATGAAAACATTTTTATTTTTATTTAAGTGATGTATTGTATGAATGGATATACCGTTTATAGTCTATTATTTACGTACTTTTGGCTATAATAAGTTTGAAAACAGCTCAAAAATTATAAAAACCTTTCTCCTTGCTTAATTTAGAGAAGAAAAAAAACGTGCAATTAAATAGCCTAACAGAAGGAGCTGGTTGCGCACCTAAACGAGAAGACACCCGTAAGGAGAGAACGTTTAAAAGAAAGGTATTTTAAGCTAATTAATGCATTTCTTTTTCAAGCCAGTGGAAACTACCCTAAGTCTTTTGACATTACAATTGACAATGACGTCTAACTTTTTTTCCGGGCACTCCAGTTTCCTCCCACATTCCAAAAATGGAGACTGTAAATTGTCCATAGATATGATTGTTGGTGTCAATAATTGTCTATCATGCTAATTTGAGTTAGCTTGCCTTTGAGCTAGTGCATTGTACAATAGCATAGAGCTAACGGCATTACAGCTCAACCTTCATTCTACATAAATGTATTGTTTTTTTCAGTTCATTCCGAATTAGAGTATTAATCTAACGATATTCCTACATGAATGTGTACTTAGTGTGTATATATAATGTACTTTCTTTACAATTACTTATTTGTGAAGAATATAAACAAAACGTATTTTGTTTGTTTTTGTACAAATCTAACTCAAAAGGACTGTTTACATATTTGGCAAACTAATTTGCAACATTAAAGTATAGCCTGGGTTCTGATGATATGAGAAAAAAAAGGCTAATATTAATATTATGGGGGCGGTATAGCTCGGTTGGTAGAGCGGCCGTGCCAGCAACTTGAGGGTTGCAGGTTCGATCCCCGCTTCCGCCCTCCTAGTCACTGCCATTGTGTCCTTGGGCAAGACACTTTACCCACCTGCTCCCAGTGCCACCCACACTGGTTTAAATGTAAAATATTAGATATTGGGTTTCACTATGTAAAGCTAGAGAAAAAGCGCTATATAAAATATAATTCACTTCACTTCACATGAATGGAATTAATAATAACTAATAACATTTGTTTTTAAATATACACAAAACATTTGATTAACCTTTTTAAAGAAAGTATATGAATCATTGCAAATCAAAATGATGATGTCATATATGATGATGTCATATTGATCAGGCTCCTAGCCAGGTATATATTGGCAATCTAGGGGAACCCTGCATTTATTATTATTTTTTTCTAGGTAGCAAGGCTTTGGAATAGGGTACAACTTGTCTCGGTACAATCCCGTGTTTTTATTTTTATTTTGTACGATCCATCAAAGTTTGTCGCTCGCTTTCACTTTGTAAACAAAGCCTTTATCCAACAAGTATGTCTACATAGCCCCAACAATACATTGCAAAATCACGTGGCCTTTCCAGCCTTATCATATATTTATAAATTACCGTAATTTACGGATTATAGAGCGCACCGGTGAGTAAGCAACATCCACTAAACTTAAGGGAAAACATTTTACATATATTAGCTGCACCGGATTAAAAGCTGCTAATATATACGTTGTGAAGTGAGTTATTTACACATTTAAAAAATTTTTATGTTTACCGTATTTTTCGGACTATAAATCGCAGTTTTTTTTTCATAGTTTGGCCGGGGGGTGCGACTTATACTCAGGATTGACTTATGTGTGGAATTATTAACACTTTACCATAAAATATCAAATAATATTATTTAGCTCATTCACATAAGAGACTAGACTTATAAGATTTCATCTGATTTAGCAATTAGGAGTGACAGATTGTTTGGTAAACATATAGCATATTCTATATGTTATAGTTATTTGAATGACTCTTACCATAATATGTTACGTTAACATACCAGGCACCTTATCAGTTGGTTATTTATGCCTCATATAACGTACACTTATTCAGCCTGTTGTTCACTATTCTTTATTTATTTTAAATAACCTTTCAAATGTCTATTCTTGGTGTTGGGTTTTATCAAATAAATTTCCCCCAAAAATGTGACTTACACTCCAGTGCGACTTATATATGTTTTTTTCCTTCTTTATTAAGCATTTTCGGCAGGTGCGACTTATACTCCGGAGCGACTTATACTCCGAAAAATACGGTATTTACATATCTTAATTTTTTCAAAACAGTGTCTGTAACACGGCTGACTAAACAAAACAGATGTCATTGTTGCTGCGGAAACTAGCTTTCCAATCCGCTAAACAGATTCAATAACTCCATGGTGACGTCTTGGTGAATTTACTGAAGAATTTACGAAACTGAAACAATAAAAACAGAATGCCATTGTAATTTAATAATACTAACAAAGACACTCGTGTTGCCAAATTAGCTAATGCTAGCGACGCTCGCCTGATTACATGACAATAGCCCGTACAAATATGCATTAAAACATTTCTACAGACATCACACATGGGACGGTTTAGTAAGTCAGAATTGTTTTAGTTATATTGCAAAACTTAAAAACGTTGTTTGAGTCATGAACATAAACATAAACAACATAAACAAGTTGAAAAACGTATTCGGGTGTTACCATTTAGTGGTCAATTGTACGGAATATGTACTGAACTGTGCAATCTACTAATAAAAGTTTCAATCAATCAATCAATCAATCAATCAATCAATCAATCAATCCATACGATTACAAGACAGAACGAAACTTCTACTTCCGAGTCAAAGCTTTAAACCATGGGTGTCAAACTCTGGCCCGCGGGCCAAATTTTGCCCGCCGTGTATTTTCATTTCATCCACCCCCCACCCGATTTTCCAAGGAGACTACCAAATTTCAGTGCCCCTCACGAAAATCACAGGGGGCAACCATTCTCCCAAATTTCTCCCGATTCCCACCTGGACAACAATATTGGGGAAGCGCCTTAAAGGCACTGCCTCAAGCGTCCTCTAAAACCTTTCGTCACGTCCGCTTTTCCTACGTAGAAACAGTGTGCCGGCCTAGTCACATGATATATGTGGCTTTTACACACACACATGCTAATGCAATGCAAGCTTGGTCAACAGCCATACAGGTCACACTGAGGGTGGCCGTATAAACAACTTTAAGACTGTTACAAATATGCGCCACACTTTGAACCAACACTAAACGAGAATGACAAGCAAATTTCGGGAAAACATCTGCACTGTAACAGAACAAACACAAAAGAACAAATACACAGAACCCCTTGCAGTACTACCTCTTTCTGGACGCTACAATATAAAAATGTATTATTAGACTGTGGGAAAAGTTTATTTTGATATTTACCTGAGAAGGCTGCAAATAGAAAAGAGGCATTAAATTTCTATTTAAATTTGATTTGATATGCCCTAGTTATTTAGAAATTATTAGTATTATTTGAAACTCGATTTTGCATGTCACTTTAAAGTTATATAAGTCTGGCTTGTTCAATATTCAATGCAAAACTTGTTGGGTCCCTATTAAAAGGTTAATATGTTCAACCTTGGCCCGCGGCTTTGTTCAGTTCAAAATTTTGGCCCACTCTGTATTTGAGTTTGACACCCCTGCTTTAAAAGGAAGGAAACACTTGTAGGCATTCACCTAGCAGCACGTACAGTGAGCGAACCTGTCTAAAAGATGGCGCCACAGCTTGAACAACAACACACCATTCACGTGTCTTTGCATGTGCCTAATGAAAACTATTTGCAATACAGACCTCAGTGAAGAAAAATTCCATAAATTAGCAGCACTGTTTTTGAAGCCGTAGGGTTCTAAGTGTAGAAAAAAAAGTAGCGGCTTATAGTCCAGAATTTACGGTACATTAAAGGACTGACAGTGAAGAAAGCTGAGTAGACATTTGTGCTTGTATCCAGTAGGACATCACAAGACAAATTGATACTCTTCAATTGCATCTCATATAATAAGTCCTGGATGACAAATAAAAATTTACAGCTTAAACAGGACAAGACTGAAGTCTTAGTCATCATACCCTGAGACTCTGAGGGAGGAACTCATATTAAAAAACTACAATCATTGTCTTTAACTCCATCACTACAAGTTTTCGACTGAGCTTAGTTTTGTACGATATATAAAAAATATAACAAAAATAGTTTTTTATCATCTTAAGAATATAGCCAGAGTTCGCCCAATTCTCTCTATGGGCAACACAGAGACGTTAATGCATGCTTTTATTACAAGTTGTATAGATTATTTTAATGCCCTGTTTTATGGTCTTCCTAAAAAGGTTATTGCACCTTTGCAGTTACTCCAAAATTCAGTGGCACGTGTCCTGACGAAGACGGGCTCACATTACACCAGTTTTAAAATCTCTGCATTGGCTCCCCGTGTGTTTCAGGATCCATTGTAAGGTTCTTCTTATGGTTTATAAATGTTCTTATGGTATTGGGCCTTCTTATCTTTCAGATTTGCTTTTATCCTATGAATCTTCCCGAGATCCTCCGTTACTCATCTCCGAATTCTTCCAAAATTCAGGACACAAAGTCACGGGGATGGCATTTTTCCACCATTATGGCCCCCAGCTGTGGAACAGTTTGCCGGAAGATCCCTGGGCTGTGGAGAACGTTCATGTTTTTAAGAGCAAGCTTATTTTAACACCCACCTTTTTGATTTGGCTTTTACCTAATATTAATTATTTTATTGAAGTCATTTGTATTGTACTTTTTATCCTATTAGTTATGCAATATTTCATTTAGTTGTATTTATTTACTGTATATAATTTTGTTTTCTATTAATCTTCATGTGTCTTACTTGTATTTTGTTATTTAGCTCTACTCATGGTTCTTACTATTTTACAAGTTGTATTATTTTTGTTTTCCACCGTTCCTCAGATGAGCCATCTGCCTCAGGGGTTATCGGCCGTGCTTGTGGGGGCACTTTTGTGTCAGCATCCTGGTGGCCAGGGTCTGATGACCTCCTGGTGCAGATGGCTGCCGTGATAGTGTTTACTCGCATGTCTCCTCTGTACTCAGCCATGCAATCATTTGTCCATATATTGTATTTGTGTGGGTGTGTTTGTTTGTGTTTGGCATCTGTGTCCGTGCGTACGTATGTGATAATGGGGGACATGGATCATCGGGTATTGTTTTTAACTTTGTAAAGCACTTTGCGTTGCATTTCTTATATGTACAGAAAAACGCTTTATAAATAAAGTTTGATTGATCACTAGTACAAGCAAGTCAGACATTAGAGATGCACGGATAGGCAATTATATCATCCGCATCATCAAAGTCGTCATCCACCCGTCATCCACCCGAACCAACAATTTATCAGAACCGTACCCGCCCGCCAACTGCCCGCTGAAATAATCGGAGGTTGGCCACCTTTGCTACTCACAAAGCCATTTAGAACCTGTTTCACAGAATAATGGAGACAATTGGGGCCGCTAACGTTCTCACAGCTCTCCAATAGCGTTCATTCTGATGACAGTAATATGGGCATGCTGTGAAATCATTGCCTTTGACACCTTCAACAACACATACAAACTGATAGCTGGTCCAGCAACATGTGTGCAGCTTCCGCAATCACACGTACAAGATTGAAGGGCATACTGGGTGACACAGAGTACACTGATGGTTGTGATATAAACAATTTCAACACTCTTAGTAATATACGCCACGCTGTGAAGCCACACCCAACACGATTGACAAACACATTTCGGGAGAACACCCTCACAGTAACACAACATAAACGCAACACAACAAATACCCATAATCCTTTCTATTTATGACACTTCCTGAATATATTTTATACCTCCGCGAACCCAACCCCGCCCACCTTATACACCCCGCTGCTAGCGGGGTGTATAAAATAGTCAGAATGTGTCATGAATACAAAGGATTATGGGTATTTGTTGTGTTGCGTTTATGTTGTTACTGTGAGGATGTTCTCCCGAAATGTGTTTGTCGTTCTTAATTGGTGTGGCTTCACAGCGTGGCGCTTATTACTAAGAGTGTTAAAATTGTTTATATCGCAACTATTATTGTACTCTGTGTCACCCAGTATGCCTTGCAGTCGTGTGCGTGTTGCTGCTAAATGCTCACACAACATGATGCTGGACTGACAATCAGATCGTACATGTTGTAGAAGGCGACAAAGCCAATGGCTTCAAGGCACGCCCTAATACATAATATCTGGGTGACTGCAGGCAGTCATTCAAGAGAATAATAGCGTCATCTTCACTTTATGACACGGGTCTTAAATGGCTCTTTGAATGGCAAATAATACCGATCCCAGAACCATGTATATCAAATATTTCCAGATGGTTCAACCGCCACCCGCCAGAATCAAATTAAAATCTATATTTTCGTCATGTCAACCGCCCGACCCGAGGTTTATCCGCGGACTCCGCGGATTTACCGCAAACCGCGCATCTCTATCAGACATAGACCGAAGCATACAAAAACCAAATCACTTATGTAATGTAAATCCAGTTAACTATTAACACAAAACTATTCACACTAAATACAGTTTATAGAGATGTAATATAAATCCAGTTAACACCGCAAACTATTAACACAAAATATAGTTTATAGAGAATAATTACAGTTTTCCATGCATAAAACAGTGTTAAGTACATATAAATGACAATTTAAATCACTTTTACCTCAATGAAAGGCGAAGATGGCGATTGTAGAAGAGGGATTCTTTAAGGCACTTGATGAGATTGTTAATGTGTATGACAACTCAGACGGCGGGTCGTACAAAACCTGAGGTATATCGCTGTTGTCACAGTGAAGGACAGTCAGATTCAAAAGTGTTCATGAGGGTCTGGTATTCTCTCTGGTGGTCCACGAGGCGCCGAAACACTTTGTACTTTCTTTGGTAAAAGCTGCAAAAGAGGTTGCATGTTATTACATTTAAGTGCAGTATTCCAGTGGTTCTCAAATAGAGGTACGCGTACCCCTGGGGGTACTTGAAGGTATGCCAAGGGGTACGTGAAATTAATTTTTTTTTCTTCTAAAAATAGCAACAATTCAAAAATCCTTTATAAATATATTTATTGAATAATACTTCAACAAAATATGAATGTAAGTTCATAAACTGTGACAAGAAATGCAACAGTGCAATATTCAGTGTTGACAGCTAGATTTTTTTGTGGACATGTTCCATAAATATTGATGCTAAAGATTTCTTTTTTTGTGAAGAAATGTTTAGAATTAAGTTCATGAATCCAGATGGATCTCTATTACAATCCCCAAAGAGGGCACTTTAAGTTGATGATTACTTCTATGTGTAGAAATCTTTATGTATAATTGAATCACTTGTTTGTTTTTATTTCTTTATCTTTTTTTCCCAAATAGTTCAAGAAAGACCACTACAAATGAGCAATATTTTGCACTGTTATACAATTTAATAAATCAGAAACTGATGACATAGTGCTGTATTTTACTTCTTTATATCTTTTTCCTTTAACCAAAAAGGCTTAGCTCTGATTAGGGGCTACTTGAATTAAAAAAATGTTCACACGGGGTACATCACTGAAAAAAGGTTGAGAACCACTGCGGTATTCCATAGTATTTGATTACTGACAGCTAATAATGAAATACAATCAAAGTACTGTAAAATCACTTATTGGACATGTTTGTATCTTGACAATATTTAGGAAATAAGGATGAAATACCTCTGAAGGTTGTGATCAGGCTCGACGACCTTTCCCACCTTAGCCATTTTGGACATTGCATCCTAAAGGAATGCAAAAGAAGTGTAAATCAAACATGTTGTGCGCTTGCTTGACCTAGTTGGAGGAAGGAATTGGGTTGAATTAGCTTGGTTGAATTGGGTTTTATCGCCGCTCAGCTAATGACTTATGCAGTGCGCGGCCTCTCTGCTTTCTAAAGCCTACTTTAGAAAGCCTACTCACTACGGTGAGCTCGGCAGATCAGACACAACAACTGTCGACTACACTCGCCATTTGGAAGCAGGGATTGACAGGTGCGGCCCAGCCCTGAAAATATTGCCTTATTTTTAGTGGATCTGGCTTAAAGGATCACCATTCTCTGCTGTTATTAGATCTGCCGCCCAGAGATCACTTGACCCGGAAAAAGATTATTCAGCAGCGCGAGTCTTAAATACACAAGTCTGACTCTCATCTGTGGAAGCGCTGCAATGTTGTGTATTATCTTTTGTTGTGTGTATTGCACCCAATAGAGGGAATCAGTGAGTCAGTACTCCAATGATTTCCATGGCTATAACATTAGGTACGCAAGCACACAGTAAACCAGGCGTGTCAAACTCGTTTTCATCGCTTCTAACAGTGAGGAGTACACAGTATGTATAAAACATGTTTATAATTTTCTATATATTTGATTACTATGTCTTTTTTATGTACACTGTGCAAAACAATATCTTTAGATTGTACTGTTAAAAACTGGCAGCTCAGTCGCCACAATTTTACCGTAATATTTGCTTTTTTAATTTTTTTACAGTATATAAAAATAAATGGAATTAAATTAAATGGAATGGAAAAAAAATTACCACTACTTTTGACGGAAACATTAATGCTAGTTTTTTATACTTTAAAATCTACGGTTGTTGTGTTTTTATAGTGTATTATTGCTCCATATTGAATAACGGTATGAGAGTGGATTTTTCTGTAAAAAAATGTTACTGTAAAATGTTTGCATGAACAATGTAGTATTGAAATCATAAGTCAAGCAGATATATAGCTATTTATCTTTATTTGATCAAAAACATTGTTTTGAAGTGTATGATATAGTATTTTGTTTTATTATTAGAGATGATTGATGTGTAAATATATGTAATTTCACACAGTACATTTATGTTTGTAATACATTTATTAAGAAAAGATAAGGTACTTTATTAAACACATTATGTTCACCCTTTGGGGGCCACACAAATCGACGTGGTGGCCAGATCTGCCCCCCGGGCCTTGAGTTTGACACTTGTGCTGTAAACCTTTGACATTTCCAATTCATTTTGATCTATCAAAAAACGATGACTTTTATCAGACAGATTAGATTGTTAGGTGTATTTTAATGGACATAGACAGTGATATATAAATATGTTTATTAGACGACATTCACACACTAGGGCCAATTTAGTGTTGCCAATCAACCTATCCCCAGATACATGCGTTTGGGGGTGGGAGGAATATTTGTGTTGACTTGTCCAGGGTGCAGCTGGGATAGGCTCCAGCACCCTCCGCGACCCCGAGAGGGACAAGCGGTAGGAAATGGATGGATGGACTACAGTTGTAGTAAAGTGGATGTCGGTATGTTATATTTTAATATTTAAAAGGGACCTTCAAATTTTATTTTTTTTAAAGAATTTTACCCATTATTCACAATCCCTATGTAAGACAAGAACAAATATGTTTTTTTGTTTTTTTTAATTTGCATTCTATGTCGTTGAATATGGCAAGTACGAGGTGGCTAACAATGCAGCTAATGGGAGTACAATATTGCGCCCACAAAGCCCTCTTAAACTAACCATCCAAAAACAGCCAATATTACTTCATTTACATCCTGTGAGCCCAATATTAACAAAGTAATAGCACTATTGTTATTATAAGCGCCATGGAACTACTTTTTTTCAAACTCCAAGTGAATTATGATTAATTCTTCATGTAAACAGTACAATGTCGGCATCCCAATGAGAGCAGACATTGTACAGTAAGTAATTATATTATATTCATAGTTTGTATTACTAGTTTGGAACTTTGCAATACTTCTACAAGATGCTTAGTGTTTCACTAAAGCTGGATCTGTTTAGCACACCACTTCTAAAACTTGTATATCATTTTTCCCGATTATCATTTGTACCAATGTAGTACCAAAGACATGCACCAGGGGATAGGTTGATTGGCAACACTAAATTGGCCTTAGTGTGTGAATGTGAGTGTGAATGTTGTCTGTCTATCTGTGTTGGCCCTGCGATGAGGTGGCGACTTGTCCAGGGTGTACCCCGCCTTCCACCCAATTGTAGCTGAGATAGGCGCCAGCGCCCCCCGCGACCCCAAAAAGGGAATAAGCGGTAGAAAATGGATGGATGGATGGACCAACGTAGTCTTGCATGGCTCTTAGTTATGATGCGTCTGTGAAATTAATACACCGCTGTGTGCTTACATGTTATTATGAATGTGCTTGTTACTACATTACATACATGCTTACTCATGATTATAAAATGTTCATGGGGGGATTTGGATGTTTTTTGAGCACTTTATCTCATTGGCCCCATTGTTAGCTGACTTCTGCTAAAGTTTATTCACAAGTTACAATGCATATAAAATAAAGAAAAACTTTTGTTCTTGTCTTACATAAGGATTGTGAACGATGAGCAAAATACCCCAAAAAGTGCAGTTCCCCTTTAAGTTTATTTAGTTGAAGCTTATTTAATGAGATACATGAGCAAAACAGTAGCACCTACAGTTGTGAGCAAAATTATTCAACCCCCACACAATTTTGGTGTTTTAGCAAGTTGGACATTTATTCCGTATTTTGTTTATAGTCATAACAAATAAAGATGCATTAAATAGACAAATGCAACTTGAATTACAACATTATATTTTGTAACATACCAAACAGTGTCATTTCTCTTAATATCTCATTGACAAAATGATTCAACCCTTTGAAGATCATAACTCTTAAGAACAGAATTTGAATAAGGTCTTTTCAATCAGGTGTTGAAAACACCTGTGGATGTGATTAGAACCATAACGAGCAACAACTAAACTGATTGAAAAAGACTGTGATGCTCAGCTTCTTGTAGATGGTCAATGGTGTATTTGCAACATGGTGACGTCCAGGGAGTGGTCAAAGAAGTCAAGAGAGGAGGTAATTTCTCTTCATAAGAAAGGATATGGATATAAGAAAATAGCAAAGACATTACACATTCCAAGAGACACAGTTGGGAGCATAATTCGCCAGTTTAAAGCTAAAGGCACAGTGGAAACACTACCTGGGCATGGTAGAAAGAGGATGCTGTGTGCAACTGCTGTCCGGTACTTGAAGCGTACAGTGGTGAAAAACCCCCGGGTAACAGCTGAGGAACTACAACAGGACATTGCAGGAGGGGGAAAGCAGGTTTCATCCCAGACAATAAGGCGCGCACTATGAGATGAAGGCCTCCATGCCAGAACTCCCAGGCACACCCCACTTCTGACTACCAGGCACAAGAAAATAGACTCCAGTATGCCAAAAATCATCTGGACAAACCCCAAAAGTTTTGGGAAACTGTTCTATGGAGTGACGAGACAAAATTGTAACTCTTTAGGCCTATGAATCAACATTATGTCTGGAGGAGAAAAAATTAAGTTTACAAAGAGAAGAACACCTTTCCTACTGTTAAGCATGGTGGGGGGTCAATCATGCTCTGGGGCTGTTTATCTGCCTCAGGTACCGGGAATCTCCAGCGCGTTCAAGGCATTATGAATTCTATTTCCTACCAGGATATATTAGCTGCAAATGTCATGAAGTCAGTGACGAAGTTGAGGCTTGGGAGACGTTGGACCTTCCAACAGGACAACGATCCCAAGCATACCTCCAAATTAACATCAGAGTGGTTGCAGAAGAAGGGCTGGATGGAAGACTCTGAAGAGCTGGATGGAAGACTCTGGAGTGGCCTTCACAGTCGCCAGACCTAAATCCTATAGAAAACCTGTGGTGGGACTTGAAGAAGGCAGTTGCAGCACGCAAGCCCAAGAATATGAATGAACTGGAGGCCTTTGCCCATGAAGCATGGGCTAAAATACCTGTAGATGGTTGCAAGAAGCTTGTGTCTGGTTATGTATCACGTTTGAAGGATGTAATTACTGCCAAAGGGTGTTCTACTAAGTACTAAAGATGCATGTAACTAGGGGGTTGATTAATTTTGTCAATGAGATATTAAGAAAAATGTCCTTTTTTGGTATTTTGTAAAATACAGTGTCACAATTTAAGTTGCATTTGTCTATTTGACACATCTTTATTCGATATGACTATAAACAAAATACGAAATAAATGTCCAACTTGCTAAAAGACCAAAATTGTGTGGGGGTTGAATAATTTTGATCACAACTGTAAGTGTCGGTGAGAATAATACTGCACTGTACAAAAGTGGATTGAATAGCACATATTGCAAATATACACTGAATCAGTGCAAACAGAAGCTTGTACTTTAGTAACAGATAAACCCTTCAAATTGTAATATTGTACTCCAAAACAGTAGGCAGCAGTCAAAAGTTAAGGCACCTTCTCTTTCTAAGCACAGTATATTGCTTTGACTGGTATTGTATATTTGCATTAGTTGGGATTTTCCTCATTTTCTATTGAAATACAAACTCCTCCAATTGTACAAGGGAGCTTTTCTGATAGATATTTCAGTATCTATCAAAGTCTTGTGGTAATCACAGTGTGTTTTACCTGTATAGTGCCATAGTCCCCAGATGCACATGCTCCCAGGACGGCTGCTCCCACCAACACCGCCTCCGTCTGGTCGGGCAACACAAGAGGCAACCCTAGAAAATGATTTTCAAAGGAGTATCTATCAATTCCTCCAGGAATTTGCGACGTCGCGATTACGGAAATTATAGCAAATACAACAAATCCTTGCAAATTATGCGCAACCTCGCAACATTGGCCGATGACCGCAACTTCCCGGCTCCTTTTGGCTAATCAGCGTCAGTTTCGCTAATGTAATTTGTATCTGAAAGGTGCTTAAACATGCACATCATGTTTGATGCATGTAACTCTTTATGCCCAAACGGTACAATTGTCATCTTCTATGTAGCTCAGACCGACTTTCGGTTCCTGTCTCTAGCGTTAAGCTAACTGGGTATTATAGTATGTGCTGCCAAGTTAACATATATTTATTTCAGCTTTAATCATCCAGTATAAGTCAATTATTTGGAAGCATTTACATGACAGCGATAGTGATAATTTTCAAACATTTACCAACAAAAAACGCTAGCTCTTTCAGCTAATTAGCAGGAAGAACCATTGTCATATTTTGGTATTTGACACATACTAATGTTAGCTTTTTTACCTTTTTAAAATATTTTTACGGATATGTTAATCATGTATTTTGTTACTTGACGCTATCTGGATATAGCGTGCTAACTGTAAGCATTTTAGCTCACCTTTGGCTTTTCTATCGAAATTGCATGTTCTAGTTACTATTACAGTGGAACCTCGATTTAAAAATTTAATTGGTTGTTGAATATGTATCGTCAATAGAAAAGTTTGTATAGGGAAGCAAAGTTACCCATAAGAAACAACGTAAATATGAATAATAGGCTTCAGCCGCTATAAAAGTCTTTATTTTAATTAGGGCTTGTATACTTTGAACAAATAATTAGGTGCTATACTGTTTATCAAACACACATAAGGGGTTGAATGATCAACATTCTGTGTAATTAAAATGTCGAAAAAACAACAATAAGCTGTTACAAGAAGTAACTATGGTGCCATCTCACAAACAAAATCACAAAAATCCTTAACTTCAACAACAGTATTGCTAAAATAATAAACATTTAAAAATGTAAAATGCACACATATTAACAACGGCAGAGAATTGTCAAGAAATCAGCGGGCAAAGGGAAGGAAAAAGAACAGGGCGCGGCAGAGAGGAACCATATGTATCAGCGTGTTTGTGCTTTAAAAGTGTGAGAGGCCGCTCTTGAACGAGGGAAGAGATTGTGTCTTCTCCTCTGCTCTGATATAATGCTGTTCTCGCATATTTTCCCAAAAAAGACTGGCTTTATCACAATTAAATCTTGATGTGGTTACTTATTGTGCTGTGGTCATGCTTGTGAGTGCCATTAATGTACTCCTCTCGAGTAGTCTTTTTTGTTAACTACACAGCGGTTCCCTCCTTTTTTTCCCACACTGGTGTTTTGGGGACTTTAGCAAAGTGGACAAAGCTTGTCAAAGGGCTTTTCAATGTTTTGCCCTACTTTCTTGCCTGCAGGCCCCTGAAGGTACAGTACAGGCCAAAAGTTTGGACACACCTACTCCTCATTCAATACGTTTTCTTTATTTTCATGACTATTTACATTGCAGATTGTCACTGAAGGCATCAAAACTATGAATGAACAGATGTGTAGAATAACCAAAAACATGTTTTATATTCTAGGTTATTCAAAATGTGCCCTGCTTTCTTGCCTGCAGGCGCCTGAAGGTACAGCACAGGCCAAAAGTTTGGACACACCGTTTCCTCATTCAATGCGTTTTCTTTAATATTTACATTGTAGATTGTCACTGAAGACATTAAAACTATGCATGAACACGTGGAGAATAACTGAAAACATGTTTTATATACTAGTTTCTTCAAAATAGCCACCCTTTGCTCTGATTACTGCTTTGCACACTCTTAGCATTCTCTCGATGAGCTTCAAGAGGTAGTCACCTGAAAAGGATTTTCACTTCACTGGTGTGCCTTACCAGGGTTGATTAGTGGAATCTCTTGCTTTATCAATGGAGTTGGGACCATTAGTTGTATTATGAATGAAAAGGTGTGTCCAAACTTTTGGCCTGTACTGTATATTTTGCTTAATCTAATAGTTCCAACATTAAAGTTTGCATTTAGCGGGTTACGTAAATGAAAGTTCCACTGTTTTAGTTTCCTAATGAATCAAAACCGTACAAAAAATAGACAATGAGCTCTGAGTATGTGCATTTACTGCCGTCTACTGTCTACTTTTAAGTCTGTGCGGTATAAAACGAGTAAAACATCAAAGTATTTGTTTATCAAATATTGTTGAAATCCTGTGATTTTTTTTAAGATTAATGTTACAAGAAACAATTAAAAAATTATATGAAATTCATAAAATCGCAGGTTAATTCAATGATTTTGGAAAACAAACAAAGCCTCAAAAGGTCACAATTATTGCCGCAACCTTCTGAAAGAGCTGCTGAAAATTCAGGCCTTTTAGGCGCAACAATCACAAAAAATCCCGCAAAGTATTGACTGATTCATGCCACAGTTCTTTGTTTCTATACTTTGTACCTGTAGCATTGGCATGAACCTGCACAAACAGGGCGTTTTTGCCCAGGCCTCCACATAGGAAGATGGTTTTGATATCATGTCCTGCTTCTGTCATGGCCTCCAGTATATGACGTGTGCCGAGCTGAAAGCAGAAAAGGACAACTGGCGATTTACGAGAAAGCAAATGCTACCCTGCCTTCTTTCCCTCAAACAGAAAGGAGAAGAGACTCACCGCCAAGGCTTGTATGGTGCACAAGTAGAGCAATGCCAAGTCATCCAGACTTTGAGACAGAGAAAGTCCAACAACCTGCAAGATAATAATTTAAAATACCTCAGTCAGTCCAAAAAAATATATATATTTTTTTCATTATTAATTTATTAACTCTCCATCCATCCATTTCCTACCGCTTGCCCTTTTCGGGGTCGCGGGGGGTGCTAGAGCCTATCTCAGCTAGACAAGTCGCCATTTTCTACCGTTTGTCACTCTCGGGGTCTCCTTGCCGCTCAGGCAAATCATATTGTCTGAAAATGCATTTTCCCATCGATAACGTGATATTATCACGTGGACAGCCGAGGAATGTATATAGACTGCGTGGGTTCCCTCCGGGTACTCCGGCTTCCTCCCACCTCCAAAGACATGCACCTGGGGATAGGTTGATTGGCAACACTAAATTGGCCCTAGAGTGTGAATGTGAGTGTGAATGTTGTCTGTTTTTCTGTGTTGGCCCTGTGATGAGGTGGTGACTTAGTGGTCTGCCCAATTGTAACTGAGATAGGCACCAGCGCCACCCGTGACCCCAAAAGGGACAAGCGGTAGAAAATGGATGTATATACAGTATATATATACACACACACACATATATACATATAAACATACACATACATATTTATATATATATATATATACACACATATATATATATATACACACACACACACCTATCCTGCTGCCCTATATATATATTTATATATATAAATGTGTGTGTCTGTGCGTGCGTGCATATAATATATACATATATATATACACACACGTATATATATATACATACATATATATACATACATACAGATACATATATATATATATACACACATATATATACACATATATATATATACATACATACATACATATATTCACATATACATCTATATATATATATATATAGATGTATCAGCCCAGGCCTAATTGCATATATATATATGTATATACATATACATATATACATATATATATATATATATATATATATATATATATATATATATATACATACAGTATGCATCTGTGATGGTATGGGGGTTTATTAGTGCCCAAGGTATGGGTAACTTACACATCTGTAAAGGCACCATTAATGCTGAAAGGTACATACAAGTTTGGAGCAACATATGATGCCATCAAAGCAACATTATCATGGACACCCCCGCTTATTTCAGCAGGACAATGCCAAGCCATGTGTTACAGCAGCGTGGCTTCGTAGAAAAAGAGTGCAGACACTAGACTGGCCTGCATGTAGTCCAGACGTGTCTCCCATTGAAAATGTGTGGCACATTATGAAGCTTAAAAAAATACCACAACAGAGACCCCGGACTGTTGAACAATTTAAGCTGTACATCAAGTAAGCATGGGAAATAATTCCAAGCTTCATAAATTGGTCTCCTCAATTCCCAAACGTTTACTAAGTGTTGTTCAAAGGACAAGCCATGTAACACAGTGGTAAAAATGCCTCATTGACAACTATTTTGCAATGTGCTGCTGCCATTAAATTCTAAGTTAATGATTATTTGCAAAAAAAAAAAATTACATTTCTCAGTTCGAACATTAAATATCTTGTCTTTGCAGTCCATTCAACTGAATGAGATGAAAATAATTTGCAAATCATTGTATTCCGTTTTTATTTACGGATTACACAATTTGCCAACTTCACTGCTTTTGGGTTTTGTAAATATGCTACATTTGTTATGTTGTTTGGACACCCCTGCTCTACAGTGTTGGCGACCCTTGTTCTATACCGTAAAATAGTACAGTAGTGTAAGACTACATTTTAGCCTGAACTCACCATGCCTTTCAAGGTGGGGTCAGCCAGGGGAGACCTGTTCCCATGAAAGTCAGGCCACACGTGAAGACTGGAGCCCAGCAGGTCAACAGCTGAAGAAGAAGCCAATCCACTAAGGTGGCTGTTCAGGTAGCTGTACATACTGTCGCCTCCAGCAGGACATCTACAGAAAGGAAAAAAAATACACATTCACAACACAGGTTGACAAAAAAAGGAAGTTCTATGTAATTTGTGTAAAAGAAGTCAGGGAGTCTCCACGCAGTCATGGTACCAAAATTATTTTTTGTTGCTATGTGTTAAATATTAAAATATATATTTTTGTTTAACCATTGTAATGTGTGTAGTGAATGTAAACATGCTGTTTGAATACCGATGATAAATTAAAATGAACCAGATAACTATGCCAACATCCATATATTGCCACGTCCTATTTTGTTTATTTTCTTTGTTTCTAGCTTTCAAAAAGGGTGCAAGAGGGTTCACTATGTGCATCATTCTCAGCACCTGAGCAAGTTTATTAAATAAATTGGATTAAATGAACAGTGTGAACCCTATTGTCATTTATCCACAGTTTTTGTCCTGGTGGGTGGAGACCTGACCGCTAGCTCACACACACAGAATGCATGAACAGAGCCTCACAAGTCTCGACAAGCTACTAAAAAGCACCGCAATGTCACGAAAATTAAGAGGGAAAAAAAGATGATTGCAAAGACAAACGTCTGATGTGGGAATATTTTAACTTCAAACCGTACGTACGTGAAAGATAAACCCATCAACAATGTGGAAAGGGCCAATTTTGTTTGAAAGTGATGGTCACAAAACAAGACAGCAAAACTAACTACATGACTGTTTTTCTAACTGGTACAAAACTGCTCATTAATTAGTAATTGAGATGCAGTTTTTGCCAACAACAAGTAAGTTAATTTTATTTTCACGTTTGTTAAACTTAATTTCCCCTCGGAGATTATTAAAATGATCAAAGATCATTCAAAGTTCTCGAGCTTCCACTTACAATGGTAAAAAAAAATACGAACAAAAAATACGAATGAGAAATAAAAATGTATTGCGTTTTAAAGATTACTTGCATTATTAGTATTACATATTATAATTACATTTGACATGGTATCTAAATAATACTGACAACAATATAGTTTATTGGCAATAATTTGTGGGACAATGTATGTATCAGCCCAGGCCTAATTGCATGTACCGTACTTGCTAATTTTATACTAAGACTCAGTCCTGTTACTTTCAGGCCTGTTACTCTAGTGAGTCATATTCGGCTTAAGAACTTTGTACAAAATTAAATAATGTTGCCGGAGATGGGACTGAGTAGTTCAATATACCTATTTTCAGTTTTAAAGTAATACAAAACTATATTTAGGTTTATTTTTAGACTTACAATAAGAAAATGACACTGACTCGGTGGAATGACCCTACATGCATTCCTTCTTTTTAATGTCAACAAAGTATTAAACAGCTATTGCTATGATATGCTGTGATACATCAGAATTGTTGAAGATAAGAAAACAGCTGGTTGCTGTATTGTAATACACACTACCGCCACCTATGGGACTGGAGTGCACGTCTTGATTTAAACCATTCAAATTCAGATGTTTTTATATTTATTGTAGTTGTCATTAATTAGACTTCAATTGTATTTATTCCAATTCCTACTTTTCCATACTGACAAGCTTGTGAGTCACACACAACAATCGATCCTACTAAAGCCGATAATCTTCCGAAAGCTTACTGAACATTATTACGTGTCATATGACGGAGGGTGGCAGCTGTGCGCTAATGTTTTTGGAGAGCCAGAAACTAAATGAATCATCATCAGCAAACCTCTGCTGTGCCTTTTTTTGGAGCTGCGTGTAGGCAGCGTGGCCCGTCACCATGTGGTCAATCTGAGGGGGGAAGAGAACGACACAGCAAGGATCATATGACCACATAGAGATGTGTAAAAGGGTCCAGTGTTTATTTTATGTTTAACAAACACACCTTCAAGTTAGCAAAGATATATTAAGTCAGGGGTGTCCGAACTTCGGCCCGCGGGCCATTTGCAGCAAGCTGTCGACTCCAGTTTGGCCCGCGAGACATCATGAGTTTAAAATGGAATCTGGCCCACGGGCTGTTTTCAAATTAATTTCAAATATCTAACAATCTGATTGTTGAGAATTGGCCATTATTTTGTGGACAACGTGAGTAAATCAGGTCAATGATGCTGGATTGTGCATTGAAATGAAAAAAGCACAGCATTTACTTATGACCCAATCCAAACAACTTTTCTTAGTCATGGCGAAAAAACTAAACAAAACACACCATCACAAAAATCTAACAAACGGTCATAAATAACACAATCTGCGCGCTGAACTTTGTCGATATTATAAAAAAATATGTTCAATCACAACACCATACTTGCCAACCCTCCTGATTTTTCCGGGAGACTCCCGAATTTCAGTGACCCTCCCAAAAAACTCCAGGGACAACCATTCTTCCAAATTTCTTCCGACTTCCACCCGGACATCAATATTGGAGGCGTGCCTTAAAGACACTGCCATTAACGTCCTCTATGACTTGACGTCATGTCTGATTTTTCTACGTACAAACAGCGTGTCGGCCAAGTCACATAATATATGCGGCTTTTACAGTCACACATGAGTGGGTGCGAGGCAACAGCCATACAGGTAAGGCTGGGCGATATATCGATATAAACGATATATCGCGGGTTTGCCTCTGTGCGATGTAGAAAATTACTATATTGTAATATTCAAGTATATGTTCTCACACAGTTGCTTTTAGCTGCGGGCATTATACTACAGGCGTTTCTCACTCCTTCTCGTCTCTCCTTCTCACAGAAACGTAAAACAAGCCCACCTTTTTACATACGTCACGTTATTCGCTCTCGCCGAGCAGAGAGATAGCACCATAAGCTAACGTTTGCTGAGGCAGGTCGTGCAAGCGCAGCGGTGCGAGTGGCATTACAAGAGAGAGAAGGTGCGAAACTGATCACAAATGGAGGAAGAACAATTAATGCCCCAAAAAACAGCAGGGGGTCCATCATCTGGCGGTGGTTTGGCTTCAAGCGGGAAGATATTCAGCAGACAACAGCAATATGCAAAGTGTGCACCAGAAGTGTTGCTACAAAAGGTAGCAACACTACTGATTTGTTCTTTCATTTAAAAAGTCCCCCGCGAGAGAATGAAGAGTATCTAATAAATACAGTTTTGGTAAATTGACTTAGTTGTGATTTCCCTCTCTGCATGAAAGTTTAAAAGTAGCATATATTATTGCAGTATGAAGAAGAATGTTTTAATGTAGACATATAGAATCATCATACTGCTGTTATTATATGCATCAAGTGTTCTTTCAGGGCTAAGGAAAAATATTGAGATATATATCGTATATCGCGAGATGGCATAAAAATACCGCGATATTCATAAAAGCCAATATCGCCCAGCCCTACATACAGGTCACACTGAGGCTGGCCTTATAAACAACTATAAGACTGTTACAAATGTGCGCCACACTGTGAACCCAAATCAAACAAGAATGACAATAGATTTAGGGAGAACATCCGCACCGTAACACAACATAAACACAACAGAGCAAATACCCAGAATCCCTTGCAGCACTAACTCTTCCGGGACGCAACAATATACACCCCCGCTACCACCAAGATAGGAGTCAAACTTTCACATACTCTAAATATCCAATTATATTAATTATATATCCATTATATTAATATAACACACACACACACACACAATATCATATTATACATATACATTTCTATAAATATATACATATAAATATATATCCATATAAATCAGGGGTCTCAGACACGCGGCCTGCGAGATGTTATTTTGCGGCCCCCACCTTAATATGAAAGTCTATTGTTCAGGCGGCCCGCAAGTTTTATATGAATGGCGCTTGACAGCATTGTGTTATTTGGGTCCAAAATGGCTCTTTCAACATTCTGGGTTGTCTACCCCTGCGTTAGTAGAAAAGCGGCAAATGAGTGAAAGCGACAGAAACGTTTCCATGGAGACGAGGGTTTTCTTACGTGCCTGGCTGCAGTCACACCGCGAAACCTGTCCGTCAGTAATAACAGTCCCCGATAACCTGGACCAATTCAAACCGTTATTTGTTTTTTTTATTGTTTAATTTGCATCGCCTCTCACGATGGACACTATATATATTTCTATATGACGTCGGATAACACTGCGGGGGCCGTCACCTTTTTGCGCTCGCTATCCCGGTACTTTCCAGCTATAATCCGCCGACCGCCTTGTTGCTGTAGGGAGGAAAAGCGGATCGATACACATTGCGGAAATAACATTCTCCATGCAACGGCTAAATACAAATATATTCCACAACCCCAAACATGTCTTTTTTCAGTGAAGAGAAAGGTTTGTTGAGCAAAGACAATTCCAAGAAAAGTGGGAGATGCAATATTTCTTTGTTTAGCACAGGGGCACCCCAACGTGTCTTATTTGCACAGAGAGAGTTGCGGTGCACAAGGAATACAATTTGAAACGTCATTATACAAACCCCGTTTCCTTATGAGTTGGGAAATTGTGTTAGATTTAAATATAAACGGAATACAATGATTTGCAAATCCTTTTCAACCCATATTCAATTGAATATGCTACAAAGACAAGATATTTGAAGTCAAAACTGAATAAACATTTTCTTTTTGCAAATAATCATTAACTTTAGAAATTGATGCCAGCAACACGTGACAAAGAAGTTGGGAAAGGTGGCAATAAATACTGATAAAGTTGAGGAATGCTCATCAAACACTTATTTGGAACATCCCACAGGTGTGCAGGCTAATTGGGAACAGGTGGGTGCCATGATTGGGTATAAAAGCAGCTTCCATGAAATGCTAAGTAAGTCACAAACCAGGATGGGGCGAGGGTCACTAATTTGTAAGCAAATTGTCGAACAGTTTTAGAACAACATTTCTCAATGAGCTATTTTGCAAGGAATTTAGGGATTTTACCATCTACGGTCCGTAAAATCCTCAAAAGATTCAGAGAATCTGGAGAAATCACTGCATGTAAGCGATGATATTACGGACCTTTGAGCCCTCAGGTGGTTCTGCATAAAAAAACAACATCAGTGTGCAAAGGATATCACCACATGGGCTCAGGAACACTTCATAAAACCACTGTCAGTAACTACAGTTGGTCGCTACATCTGTAAGTGCAAGTTAAAACTCTACTATGCAAAGGGAAAACACCCAGGAATGCTGCAGGCTTCGCTGGGCCTGAGCTAATCTAAGATGGACTAATGCAAAGTGGTAAAGTGTTCTGTGGTCTGACGAGTCCACATTTCAAATTATATTTGGAAACTGTGGATGTGGTGTCCCCCGGAACAAAGAGGAAAATGACCATCCGGATTGTTATAGGCGCAAAGTTCAAAAGCCAGCATCTGTGATGGTATGGGGGTGTATTAGTGCCCAAGGCATGGGTAACTTACACATCTATGAAGGCACCATTAATGCTGAATGGTCCATACAGGTTTTGGAGCAACATATGTTGTCATCCAAGCAACGTTATCATGGACGCCCCTGCTTATTTCAGCAAAACAATGCCAAGCCACGTGTTACAACAGTGTGGCTTCATAGTAAAAGAGTGCGGGTACTTTCCTGGCCCACCTGCAGTCCAGACATGTCTGCCATCGAAAATGTGTGGCGCATTATGAAGCGTAAAATACGACAGCGGAGACCCTGTTGAACGACTAAAGCTCTACATAACACAAGAATGGGAAAGAATTCCACTTTCAAAGCTTCAACAATTAGTTTCCTCAATTCCCAAACGTTTATTGAGTGTTGTTAAAAGAAAATGTGATGAAACACGGTGGTGAACATGCCCTTTACAAATTACTTTGGCACGTGTTGCAGCCTTGAAATTCTAAATTATTATTTGCAAAAAAAGTTTATGAGTTTGAACATCAAATATCTTGTCTTTGTTGTGCATTCAATTGAATATGGGTTGAAAAGGATTTGCAAATCATTGTATTCCGTTTATATTTACATCTAACACAATTTCCCAACTCATATGGAAACGGGATTTGTACAATTAGACATGCTGAGGAGAATGCAAAAAACATTTTAAGAAATTTTCTTGCGTCCCAGCCTCACCTAGACCCTGTATCCAGTGGCCCCCAGGTAAATTGAATTTGAGACTCCTGATATAATACATACGCACACGTACGTACACACACACACATATATATATTTTTAAAAATACACATATACAGTACATACATGTTGGTTATTTTACATGCAGTTGGTTTTTGGCCCCTGGACAAATTTTTTTTAGCCCGATGCAGTCCCTAAGTCAAAACGTTTGGACACCCCTGACTTAAACACATGTGACAGGATAATTATGTATGAATAAATTAAACTTGGTTATGCTAAAGAGTAGTAGTATAGATTTAATTATTCTTAGCTCTACTCGGAACCTTGAGTAGTGTTTGTGTTAACTACATTCAGACGTATTACGAGTACAACACACTGACCAGACGTCCGGTGGCGCTCTGTCCTCCCTCGTTAAGCCACAAGTGTGGTACCATGGCAGACAGACAGGGACCCCAAACTCCTGGCACAAAAAGCGGCTGTTCACTGATCTGGTCATAACAAATCACAACGTTTTACAATGAGTAATATTCATGCAAATAAAAAACGGTGTAAAAGCAGACTTGCCGCCATGTGACAAGATGACGTCCCGCAGATCATAGCCATGCGTGAGGTAATTGGCTGGCCTTCGCACGGCAGCTGGAAGCCTTTTACATCTGCTCCTATGACACCTGGAGACACAGCTAGTAATTCGATTGGCATTAACGTGTGTACAATCTCTAGTATAGGGGACGGTGTGGCGCGGTTGGGAGAGTGGCCGTGCAAGCAACCTGAGGGTTCCTGGCTCGATCCCCACCTTCTACCAACCTCGTCACGTCCGTTGTGTCCTTGAGCAAGACACTTCACCCTTGCTCCTGATGGGTCATGGTTAGGGCCTTGCATGGCAGCTCCCGCCATCAGTGTGTGAATGTGGAAATAGTGTCAAAGCGCTTTAAGTACCTTGAAGGTAGAAAAGCGCTATACAAGTATATATATATATAACCCATTTACCATTTAGTATATGCCCACTCTGGGACAATTAGCAAAGAGTTTCACATGGATTTAACCAGTGACAACTGCTTGAATAATGCTTATATAACAAGGAAGGCGTGGGTCAGGTGGCAGAGTTCCCATTCAGCAATTTGAGGGGTTCCTAGTCAGTCTACCAAAGGGCAGCTTTGCTACAAATTTTGCTTACCACCATCAAGTGTGAATACAGAGTGTATGATGGGTTCTCAGTTCAGTCTGTAAAGCACTTTGAGTGTCTAGAAAAGCGCTATATAATTCTAATACATTATCTATTATTCATGTTTGTCAAACTGGTTTGCGTTAAAAACAAGGGTGTGCGTGTCAATGTGTGTAAGTGTTATTCAAGGTATTTTAAAAAATGCGCAGCAAAGTCCAAAACACACGCAAACAGCTAAAACGCATCCAACTTCACAAAACACAACACTAAAAAAAAAAAACGCAAAGCAACGTTCGAAACACTCGATAGCCATATAATGTTATTAAATACAGAAAATGTACCATTTCACTCGGTCAACTTTCTTCTTGTCTTCCCGGGAGGCTCATGTACCAGCAAATCTAATGCTTTTTAATGCCACTTAAAATGTTATGCCCATGTCAGACCCCATATGGTTATTATATGTAGACAAAAGCTTGCAAATGTCTGTATACACCATACTTGCCAACCCTCCTGATTTTTCCAGGAGACTCCCGGTTTTCATTGCCCCTCCCGAAAATCTCGTGGAGCAACCATTCTCCCGAATTTCTCCCGATTTCCACCCAAACAACAAAATAGGGGGTGTGCCTTTTACTGCCTTTAGCGTCCTCTACAACCTGTCGCCACGTCTGGTTTTCCTCCATACAAATAGCGTGTTCGCACAGTCACATAATATATGCGGCTTTAACACACTCACATGAGTGGACGCAAGGCATACTTGATCAACAGCCATACAGGTCACACTGAGGGTGGCCGTATAAACAACTTTAACACTGTTACAAATGTGTGCCACACTGTGAACCCACACTAAACAAGAATGACAAACATTTCGGGAGACATCTGCACCGTAACACAACAAAACAAATACCCAGAATCCCTTGCAGCACTAACTCTTCCGGGACGCTACAATATACACTCCCGCTACCACCAGACCCCTCCCCCATCTCCGGAATTCGAAGGTCTCAAGGTTGGCAAGTACAGTGTGGTATACACACAATAGCAAGCATTTGACAATGGGAATCTTGAAAAGTTAACACTAACTGTTCCTATCTAGTTGATTGGCTCACAAGACTGTTTCATCTGAGAACTTATTTCTAATGATTTAATTTTCTGTAATAGCATCTGGTGTTCTGACTTCATCCAACGGCTGTAGACAATAGCCAATTAAAAGGTTCCGCCTGTCAATCATCACGCTATAGCTTCAATCAAAATGATTTAAGGGGAACTGCCCGAAGCCCTCTAATTCTGAATTAGTTGAGCAATCTAATATACCTACCCCGCTTTCCGCCAGAGTGCAGCTGAGATAGGCTCCAGCTCCCCCCGCGACCCCAAAAGGGACAAGCGGTAGAAAATGGATGGATGGATATAACATACCATCCATCCATCCAACCATTTTCGTACCATGAAGTCATTAAAAAAAAAAAATGTATCTATATAAAACATCCTGTAAGAATGCATATCTACTGAAAATTTGACTTTTAATAGCCACAAACTGGGGGGTATGTTTTTAATCAGGATACGATTAAAAAAATTGTTAAAATGTTTTATGAAATATTAAATGAACATCATACTAGGAATGCTAATGATGCACGTGTTCGGAAAAGGATGATTGATTTAAACATTTTAGAAATGTACATGTTATGAAATATATATACAAGATGCATTCAAAATAAACTAAGTAAATTAAACATATTGAATAAATTGTTGGAAGAATTGCCTTGTTTGACCACCGTAGGCCACCATAGGTCAGGTGAAGTGTCTGCTTCACGAGAGTTGATAATGTTAGCCAAGTTAGCTCATGTGTATTGAACTGGAGACTGAAATAAATCAGTCGTTTATGAAACAAACTCAACTTCCTCATTAACATGACACTGTGCCAGAGTTAAGGACTAAACGCCTACAGTAACAAAAGAATGGCAAAGTTTTGGCCCCCAGAGCCGTTTCATTTCTCAGTCCAGTCCAATGTTCACTATTGAAGCAGCGCTTTTCACGCTTTCGGACCTTAAAAGATCTCTTGTATACTGTTTTAAAGCCAAAGATGACTAAAAGAAACACACAGACAGACGTAGCTATTAATCGATGATAGCAACGTTCTTAAATTAATTTTCACTCATCAGTTGATATATTTACTCTCAGCCAAGTCCTACATTTGCATTACATTTTAAATCGCATTAATGACTTTTAATGCCCCGCAGAACCCTGCTGTTAGTAGCATGCAAACTATGGACGGCCAAATGGGACTAATTAAATAAATACATCTAAAAAAAAAAAAACACTTAAATATGCCATTACATAAGGACATACTTAAATCTTGAAAATGTTTTATCTATACTTAAATTAAATCATAAAATAATTATTTATTAATGAAAAATATAATCAATAATTAAATGATAAACTATAATTTCATAATTAGATAAATGAAGGACACATTTAATAAAATATGTGTGTTTAATTCCAATTTTCATTAATTAATGATCCATTTACGTAATTGTTTGTCTTATTTATTAATTGTTTCCCCCCATTTGGCCCTTTATATAGGTTCCATTGTACTTCTGTTGTGTTTTCCCCGTATTGCATGTGTTTTGGCGGTTTCCATGTGTTTTGGACTACACAGCATGTTCCCCTGTCAGCCACCGTGGTTTTAACTTGTGATACAACAATGCAAGGTGATCTAAGGTTGCTGCAGGTCAGATGCAGTTAAGTAATATCGGTAATATAACACAGACAAAATCCAGATGGCCGGGTTGGTCTGACTCTCGAAGCAGAGAGACCATACAGTATCTGCTGCCAGCAACATCATCATTTCTTATTGATACCCCATCTGTAAACTCATACAGTTTGTGTAATATTCTACTGCAAATGATACAAATACATGATAAATTCTGTATGACATACCCAGGCCTCCAGCATGAGCATCGATGAGTGAAGCCCCGACTGCAATTCCTGGATCTAAACCCAAATCTGCAGCTGCCTTTTGGGTCAGGCCATCCCCAAGTGGGCTCCCTGGAGAACACGTCTCACTGCCTGGATGACAAAAAAAATTGAACATCAACAAACCATCGTCTTACCATAGCACTTTTAATACTTTCTCAAACATACCTATTTTTGAAAAGTTGTTTTCAGTAAGATCCTTTAGACCTATTGAAGTCCAAAAACTCACATCCCATCCCTCTGGAGGGCAATAGGTCCATTTACATACCAGCGTGCATAGGGATCTGTTAAATAAAGATAGAAAAATGGCACATGTTCCTACTATTGAGATAAATGACAAGTACGTGCAAGTGTTCCGATCAGGGTTTTAAGCTAACAATTTCAATCTTCTCTGAGTGAAATCAGCCAATCCCAATAGTGATCACATGTAATTTTTCAATATACAGTGCACCCGGAAAGTATTCAGTGCTTTATTTTTTCCAAATGTGTTAATGTCACAGCCTTACTCCAAAAGAGAATAATTTCATTTCTGATCTCAGTTCTACACACAATATTCTATAATGACAATGTGAAAATGTTTTTCTTCTTCTTCAAATGTATTAAATTATATATATATTCAGTGCTTTATTTTTTCCAAATGTGTTAATGTCACAGCCTTACTCCAAAAGAGAAGAATTTCATTTTTGATCTCAGTTCTACACACAATATTCTATAATGACAATGTGAAAATGTTTTTCTTCTTCTTCAAATGTATTAAATTATATATATATATATATATATATATATATATATATATATATATATATTTTTTTTACATGTACATAAGTATTGACAGCTTTTGCTCAATACTTTGTTAATGCACCTTTGGCAGAAATTCCAGCCTCAAGTCTTGTTGAATACGATGCCACAAGCTTGGCACACCTTTTTTAGGGCAGTTTGGCTCATCCCTCTTTGCTGCACCTCTCAAGCTCCATCGGGTTGGATGAGAAGCACTGGTGTTCATCCAGGATCTCTCTTAACATTGTTGCAATCATCTTATTTTAGTCAGGAGGTTACCTAAGAACTTGGTGTTCAGTCTGTCAGAGCTGCAGCATTCCTCTGTAGAGAGAAGAGAACCTTCCAGAAGGACAACCATCTCTGCAGCAATCCACCAATCAGGCCTGTATGGTATAGTGGCCAGACGGAAGCCATTTCTTAGTGAAAGGTTTGCCAGCATGCACCTGAAAGACTCTCATACCATGTGAAACAAACTTCTCTGGTCTGACGACACAAAGATTTAACTCTTTGGTGTGAATTTCAGGCACCGTGTTTGGAGTTAACCAGGCCAATACCATCCCTAAAGTGAAGCATGGTGCTGGCAGCATCATGCTGTGGAGATCTTTTTCAGCGGCAGCAATTGGGAGAAAAGTCAGGATTAGGGTTGCAAAATTCCGGGAATATTCAAAATTGGAAACTTTCCATGGGAATTAATGGGAATATATGGGAATTAACGGGAAATTAATGGGATTAAACATTGAATGCAACATGCTAGATCAGTGGTTCTTAACCTTGTTAAAGGTACCGAACCCAACCAGTTTCATATGCGCATTCAGAGAACCCTTCTTTAGTGAATTTTATTATATATTTTTTTCAAATTCAAGACAAAGTTATATATATTTTTTTTCTGGTGCACAAAATGAACCGTGCATGAACATCACCTTGTTCAAAGATCAAAACCAACACAGTGCATGAACTCACAACTAATTACACACCTGTAAATCAGATGGAACATTAGAGGGAACATTGTTTGGGGGTATCCATAATATGCTGATAGGGAGAGGTTTTTATTTACACGATGAGTCGGTGTGTCTTGACCTCCACGGCGGAGGGTCCGCCGAACCCCTGAATCCGACTCACCAAACCCCTAGGGTTCGATCGAACCCAGGTTAAGAACCACTGTGCTAGATCTTGCAGTATGATTAATAGCTAAAACAATTTGATTTAATACAAATTCAGTAGAATTTCAACCCTTTGCAGTGCATTCTTCCATCACATGCACAGATAATTCCCAGCATGCTACACACAACAGCAGGGCTATTGAGGCCACACTAGTATTTGAGCCCAAGGACTTCATCCAGTCAGGTAAGTTTTGATGATATTACTTGGGTATATATATTTGATCAATGGTATTTAAGTGTAATAGAGGTGTAATTGCTTGTTACTGTATGACTGTAAGCTAGTCCAGCAGACTTCCCAGCTGTTCC
Organism: Nerophis ophidion; assembly: GCF_033978795.1. Taxonomy (NCBI): domain Eukaryota; kingdom Metazoa; phylum Chordata; class Actinopteri; order Syngnathiformes; family Syngnathidae; genus Nerophis; species Nerophis ophidion. Next base: position 21,854,398 of record NC_084638.1, on the reverse strand, counting down.
TGTACTTGTTAAATGATTTAGGGGCCAATATCTCCAGCTAGTAGGTTTATGTACCACCACAGTCTCAATGAACCGAAAATATTTGTCCGTAAACCGTGATGCTAATTTTCTCTATGTTAAATCCCATTAATTTATGCTAACAACATGGATTGGAATTTACTTTTTTTGTGATCTGTTAAGTTCAACTAGCTAATACTAAATCAAAACGTGTAGTTTCCTCTGCTTTCTGTTCTGCTAGCCATTCTGTTTTCATACACGAATGTAGGTTATAGTTTGATTTAGCATGCTGATTGAGTGTTCATTTATTCATCTAGCCTATTTCTATTTATTTGTCCCTCAGTAAAATATTTTTAAAAACTACTCCAACTGTAAATACAAACTGTATAATGCCACGTACACCATCTGATGTGTGGACATTTCACCCCAACCGATGTTGGCGGAAAGGCGGTGTACATTTGCAAATACTGTGCAAAGAGCTATGTCAAAAATGTCAAAGATGCAGCAGCATATAGACAAGTGCCCAATAATATATAATTATTGTAACTCCCCATTAATTCCCCTATATTCTCATGGATGGTGTACAGCTTTTAACAATCAAAAAATTGTCAATATTTTCAAACTTCCCATGGTAAATTTCCGTAAATTTACCAGAAACTTTCCGCCCCTTTGCAACCCTAGTCAGGATAGAGGAAAACATGAATGCAGCAATGTACAGAGACATCCTGGATGAAAACCAATGCTTCCCATCCAACCTGATGGAGTTTGAGAGGTGCTGCAAAGAGGAATGGGCCAAACTGCCCAAAGACAGGTGTACCAAGCTTGTGGCATTGTATTCAAAAAGACTGAGACTGTAAGTTCTGCCAGAGGTACATCTACAACAGGGGTCTCAGACACACGGCCCGCGGGCCAATTGCGGCCCGCGAGACGTTATTTTGCGGCCCCCACCTTAATATGAAAGTTTACTGTTAGTGCGGACCGCAAGTTTTATATGAATGGCGCTTGACAGCGTTGTGTGCAGAGCTGAAGGAATCTACCAACCATGGTGTGGTATATGGCTCTTGAGGGCCGAACATTGACGTCACTTCATCCACTAGACCCGCACACGCTCTTCTTCCCTTGCTCGCCCGCCTGCTTGCGCTCTCTCTCTCTGTCTCTGTCACTGTGTGTGTGTGTCTCTCACTCGCTCGCTCCCCCGGTGCCGCTGTAAACAGTCCGGGCTGGGGACACGAGCGGTCCGGTAGCTTCCTAAGCACTTCGCCGAAGGACCGAGCAACAATACGAAACTGTGGTGCACTGGACCCCAGCGCTGATACTCCGACAGTGAGTCGCTGGGCGAATCGGACGTGTAACTCATTAGTCGTGATGTTAGCCTTGTTCGGGGCTAATTGTGCTACCGTAACTGTATACTCCACGGCGAGCCCTCCCGGCCTCCCGTTGGCTCCAGACAGAGACTATTTTTGTTATTTGGCTTCAAAATACCCCTGCATTAGTGGAAAAGTTGTATATTTATACCTGCATTGTCCTTTCCATCCTTACACTTTCCATCATTGTAACTGAGCTACTGTGTGGAACAATTTCCCTTTTGGATCATTAAAATTTGCCTAAGTCTAAGTCTAAGTCTAAGTCCAAGAAAAACATGAGTTTAAAACAGGGGTCTCAGACACGCTGCCCGTGGACCAATTGCGCCCGGGAGACATTTTGCGGGCCCCCACCTTAATATGAAAGTTTAATGTTAGTGCGGCCCGCAAGTTTTATATGAATGACGCTTGACAGCGTTGTGTCATTTGGGTCCAAAATGGCTCTTTCAACGTTCTGGGTTGCCTACCCCTGCGTTAGTGGGTAAGCGGCAAAAGAGTGAAAGCAACAGAAACGTTGCCATGGAGACGAGGGTTTTCTTACGTGCCTGGCTTCAGTCACACTGTGACAACGGTCCGTCAGTAATAACAGCCCGATAACCTGGACCAATTCAAACCGTTAGTTTTTTTTTATTGTTTAAGTTGCATTGCCTCACACGATGAACACTACATATATTTCTATATGACGCCATGACTTTTTTTTCGCGGAACAACTCACATTGCGGAAATAACATTATTCTCCGTGCATCGGCAAAATACAAATACCGAGGGGCAAAAAAGTATTTAGTCAGCCACCGATTGTGCAAGTTTTCCCACTTAAAATGATGACAGAGGTCTGTAATTTTCATCATAGGTACAATTCAACTGTGAGACAGAATGTGAAAAAAAAATCCAGGAATTCACATTGTAGGAATTTTAATTAATTTATTTGTAAATTATGGTGGAAAATAAGTATTTGGTCAACCATTCAAAGCTCTCACTGATGGAAGGAGGTTTTGGCTCAAAATCTCACGATACATGGCCCCATTCATTCTTTCCTTAACACGGATCAAATGTCCTGTCCCCTTAGCAGAAAAAGAGCCCCAAAGCATGATGTTTCCACCCCCATGCTTCACAGTAGGGATGGTGTTCTTGGGATGCAAGTCAGTATTCTTCTTCCTCCAAACACGAAGAGTTGAGTTTATACCAAAATGGATACATGGATGATACAGCAGAGGATTGGAAGAATGTCATGTGGTCAGATGAAACCAAAATAGAACTTTTTGGTATAAACTCAACTCGTCGTGTTTGGAGGAAGAAGAATACTGAGTTGCATCCCAAGAACACCACACCTACTGTGAAGCATGGGGGTGGAAACATCATGCTTATGGACTGTTTTTCTGCTAAGGGGACAGGACGATTGATCCGTGTTAAGGAAAGAATGAATGGGGCCACGTATCTTGAGATTTTGAGCCAAAACCTCCTTCCATCATTGAGAGCTTTGAATAGTTGACCAAATACTTATTTTTCACCATAATTTACTAATAAATTATTTAAAATTCCTACAATGTGAATTCCCTGGATTTTTTTTTTCACATTCTGTTTCTCACAGTTGAAGTGTACCTATGCTGAAAATTACAGACCTCTGTCATCATTTTAAGTGGGAGAACTTGCACAATCGGTGGCTGACTAAACTCTTTTTTGCCCCACTGTATATTCCACTACCCCAAACATGTCTTTTTTCAAAGCCTGCAGTGAAGAGGAAGGTTAGTGATGAGCAAAGACAATTCCAGGAAAAGTGAGCGATGCAATATTTTTTTGTTGAGCACAGGGGCACCCTCGACATGTCTTATTTGCACAGAGAAAGTTGCCGTGCAAAAGGAATACAATTTAAAACGTCATTATACAACTACGCATGCTGAGGAGTATGCAAACTTTTTTTTAAAGAAATCTTTTCTTGCGGCCCGGCCTCACCCAGACTCTGCATCCAGTGGCCTCCAGGTAAATTGAGTTTAAGACCCCTGATCTACAAAGCCTTGAGAAAAGGTTGTGAATACTTATGTACATGTAATTTTTTATGTTTGTAATTTTAAAAAACAACTTTTAAAATGGTCTTTCAGGGGTATTGTCTATAGAATCTGAGAACAACAATGAATGTATTCAATTTAAAATAAGGCTGTAACACAAGAAAAAGTGGAAAAAGTGAAGCGCTGTGAATACTTTCCAGATGTACAGTATTTATGGTAAGTTCTATTAACAGTGTAACAATAAAATATTTAAAGTAGTTCCTTATTCTCTTTTGTGCATTAACAATGAGGTCAATAAGTATACACTACTAAAAAAAAGTAAAAAACTACGCCGTACGAGTCTTTTTTTTTTTTTCCCCTCAAAGTGCCCAGGAAATGATTCCTGAATATGTAAACATGAAAAGGAAAAAAAATCTAGACTTCTTAAAGCACTTATTTCTTGTGTTGTTTCAAGCCAGCTCAGCGATTTGCATGTCTCCTCCTGG
>NC_084638.1:21815552-21845552 GCF_033978795.1 Nerophis ophidion | reverse complement strand
ACATCCTATCCATCCATCCATCCATTTTCTACCGCTTATTCCCTTTTGGGGTCGCGGGGGGCGCTGGCGCCTATCTCAGCTTCAATCGGGCGGAAGGCGGGGTACACCCTGGACAAGTCGCCACCTCATCGCAGGGCCAAGTACATCCTAATAATGATATATTCAATCAGTCAATCAAATTTTACTCAAACTTAAGAAATGTCTTAAAGGGCTGCACAAGTCACAACGACATCCTTGGCTCAGATCCCACATCAGGGTAAGAAAAAACTCAATCCAATGGAAACACCCTGAAACTCTGGAAGGGGCCGCAGAAGAGAGACGGCAGATCGAGTGGTCTAAAAAGGGGTCTATTTAAAGGCTACAGTATACAAATTAGTTTAAGATGGGAATTATTTGCTACTACTGAGGTAGCATCTCTAACTGCTACAGGTAGGGCATTCCAGAGGATTGGAGCCCGAATAAAAAACGCTTTATAGCCCGCATGCTTTTTCGGGGCCCTTACGAATAAGCCGGAGTTCTTTGAACACAGATTTCTGGCCGGGACATATGGTACAATGCCATCAGCAAGATAGCATGGAGCTAGACCGTTTAGACCGTATTTTATACGTAAGTAATAAAACCTTAAAGTTTAAAGCCAAAATATTCTCCCCTCTTCCCTCAGGCAGGAGACTACGGTCCATCCAGACCCACACCACCCGCCACCTGAAAAGTTTTTTCCCTTCGGCCATCAGACACGTGAACAATACCAAGATCTGATAGCTCAAATACAGCTCATGTTATTCTATTCTGTGTTATATGTCTTTTATGTTGCACGATTGCGCCAGGTAAAATTCCTAGTTTGTGAACTCGTTCTCAAACAATTGCAATAAAAACTTTTCTGATTCTGATTCTGAAGTTGCATCTTAAAGTGCACAGGAAGCCAGAGCAGGTGAGCCACTATATGTGTAATATGACCAACTTTCTTGTTCTTGTCAAAAGTCCAGCAGCCGCATTTTGTACCAACTGTAATGTTTTAATGCTAGACATAGGGAGACCCGGAAATAATACATTACAGATGAGACGTAACGAACATATTAATAATAATGTCAGCATCGGTGGTGGACAAAATGGGATGAATTTTAGCAATATTATGAAGTTGAAAGAAGGCTGTTTTAGTAACACTCTTAATGTGTGACTCAAACGAGAGAGTTGGGTCAAAAATAATGTTGACATTCTTCATTTACCGGGTCGCTTTATATAATTGTTTTGTTGTCAAATGTAAATGTATATTAAGACAAAGCAATTGTGAGTCTTCTGCATAAGGACATGAACTCTTTTACATACCACAATGAGTGTGACACCTTCATTAAGTGCTGTGATAAAAAAACATCTAATATTAAATGTGGCAAGAACACAACAGATTAACTTAGAAACCCAGGCAAGTGACTACACATGAGCCAGTGGTCATTAAAGACCAGACTATCAATCGGGGGACAGCTGATAAATATTTAGGGGTCCATGTTGAAAACTTGCTTAGCTGGAAATTGCATATTGATCATTTGTGCAACAAACTGCAACAGAGACTATATTTTTGAGATGACAGAGGCTGTCTGGGGTTAGCAATCAGATCATGCTAATTTTCTACAAAGCTATTTTAGAGAGCCTAATAAGATACGGAATTATAGCATGGTTTGGCAACCTAACTGTACAACTGAAAAAACGATTGGCTAACATGAACAAAACAGCAATGAATATTAATTGGTATGTAGCGCTATGAGTATAGTATATAGCGTACATCCTTTGTATAACCAATCAGTTATGACACAAGCAACAACAATCTCTTCAGATTCCACACACCCACTGTCCTCAGAAAACAAACTTCTCCCATTTGGAAGAAGACACCTTATACCAAAGTGCAAAACAAACCATCTCAAATTATTTTTTGTTGTAGCTTCTATCAAGCTGTTGAATATTTGCCAAAAAATAGTGCAAGGTGCAATGAACACAAGCACTTAGCACTTTAAATGGTCTATTTCTGTGTTGCCATTTTAAAGTACTGTATTTCCTTTTTCTAAGCCCTGCTTTGTTAATGTTTGTTTTATTGTCTGTATTTTTATGTGAATATCTTATATGCCTTATGAAACAATAATGTAACAAAATTAACAAAACAAATTTCCACAACGGGACAATAAAATTTTGTCTGACCCTTCAAAACCAACTAAGACAGAACTGAGGTAATTAGTCAATATTGTAGCGACAAACTTTCTTATCATCGAGTTAAAAATAGCATCTTGAAGCAAAACGTGAACATAAGGATGCATATATATATATGCCTCATGGGCAGCAAACAAAACAACAAACTATGCTGGCTGAGTTGACCTGTGTTTAGCACAGATAAATTACAGAAACTATTTAGGCCACGTAACATCTGTGAAGACTAATTGCCAACTGACAAAATAAAAACTACTTTGGAGGTACCAAAAAAAAAAAAAGAGACCAACACTGCTATCTGAAAAGGTAAATAGGCTTGTTCGTTTAAGCAACTGCTTAAAACGGGGGTCAGCAACCCGCGGCTCTTAAGCCACGAGCGGCTCTTAAGCGGCACGCTGGTAGTTTCATGGAGCTTTTTCAAAAATGTATGGAAATGGAAAAAAAATGGGGTGAAAAATATGTTTTTGTTGTAATATGGTTACAGGAGTAGGACAAACACAGCACAAACCTTCCTAATTGTTAGAAAGCCCACTGTTTAATATGATTGTGTTTATGCTTCACTGATGAGAGTATTTGGCGAGTGCTGTTTTGTCCTACTAGTTTCAGCCGCCCTTAAACTCACCATTGTGTGGACTGTGACTCAACTTTGTTTAGATGTATATCTTTCTCCGACGCTGCCACAGAAAGACATGTTTTATGCCACTCCTTTGTCTCATTTTGTCCACCAAAGGTTTTATACCGTGCGTGAATGCACAAAAGGTGAGCTTTGTTGATGTTATTGACTTGTCGGAGTGCTAATCAGGCATATTTGGTCAGTACATGACTGCAAGCTAATCGATGCTAACATGCTATTTAGGCTAGCTATATGTACATATTGCATAATTTTGCCTTGTTTGTAGGTATATTTGAGCTGATTTAATTTCCTTTACTTATGTCCTCTGTGTATTTAATTTATATTTGCATGTCTAATGACACACTATATGTATGTATTATTGGCTGCATTTTTGATAGTTGTTAGTGTGCTATGTTGTTTCAGACCACAGCAAACGTTACCCAGTTTGCAAAGATTGTAATAAACCCATTAGAAGAAGACAGCCTGTCGTTTGCTTTAACTTGGACACACACTAATATACCTTCGGCCATTCTAAGAGCGTAATTACCAGGAGTTATCTCACACACTGAGAAGTTTTACTAATCTTTTCCAATGTTGTAAAAATGTGTAGAATAAATATTACATTTCAAGATTTCTGTCAATAAAAATTTGCGTCAGCCTCCGACACAATCATTTTGATAGTAGGCTAAGATAGCTAATTGGAAAATTACATCATGTGTTGTCTTCATTGTAACACTTATATAAGACTCTTAAAGTCATTTTGAAAGTCTAATATAGCTAATATAGACACTTACATCATGTATTGCCATCATTGTAACACTTATATAAGTCTTTTAATTGTTTGCGGCTCCAGATTGATTACTTTCTTGTATTTGTGGTCCATTATGTCTCTTTTGACATTTTGGGTTGCCGACCCCTGGGTTAAAATAAGGAAGCGTAAATGCAGGTGTAAATTGTGCACTATCTGTACCAGTTTTGAAATATTTTTGCAAAAGTTAAAAATGTGTACTTAATTCTTACAATACTTACCATCACCAATTTTTGAGCAAGTAATTTCAGTAATCATTTAAAAATGTTTCTGTATTACATTCTGACTGCATGATTGCATTTGGATTCACTGTTGGCGTTAACGCACTTTTTGTATCTTTTTACGCATTGAAATTAGAAAGGACGCGCATTTTCAGAGGTCCACAGTTTGTTTGTTTTTTCTAATCGAACCTGCCAATTCCATGTCAAAACTGTTTTGTTTGTATTAGCTGAGTCAAATTTTACTTTCTCACTGAAATAAATACACCTACAACTTATCAAATACAAATATACAAAACGCGGATGTAAAGTTGAGATTCTTGAAGGAAAGTAGAAAGTGAACGTTTATAAGATAATGCATTTACATAAAAATGTGTTTTCTCTTTTAGATGAATTAAGTAACGTTTATGACAATCTTTTTCCAAAACACAATATAGAATATGAGTTATAATAGGATAATGCATACATTTATCATACATCCATTTTCTACCGCTTATTCCCTTTTTTTGGAGGTCGCGGGGGGCACTGGCGTCTATCTCAGCTACAACGGGGCGGAAAGCGGGGTACACCTTGGACAAGTCACCACCTCATCGCATATCATTTGTTTTTAAAACTGTTACAAAAAAGTGGGACCCCAAAAATTTACTGTGGGACCCAATATATATGACTTGATGGGGTCCCTGGGAAACCCCCATCCATCCATTTTTCAACCGCTTGTCCCTTTTGGGGTCGCGGGTGGTTCTGGAGCCTATCTCATCTGCATTTGGGCGGAAGGCGTGGTACACCCTGGACAAGTCGCCACCTCATCACAGGGCCAACACAGATAGACAGACACTCACATTCACGAACTAGGGCCAATGTATTGTTGCCAATCAACCTATCCCCAGGTGCATGTTTTTGGCGGTGGGAGGAAGCCGGAGTTCCCGGAGGGAACCCACGCAGTCACGGGGAGAACATGCAAACTCCACACAGATTGAACCCAGGACTACTCAGAACCTTTGTATTGTGAGGCACATGCACTAACCGCTATTCCACCGTGATGCCCCCCTGGGAAACCATTTTGAACATTTCTTAGTTCCAACACTGCTGGATCCATATATTGTGGTATTTTCTTGCACTTCCTTTACACTACATTTTTAATTGTTCACACAGTTAACAAAGTCTACACACAGTAAACAAAACCACTGTGTAGATTTGCCTATTAGGCATAGACTCTGCTTCACAGTTTTTGCGAAATATTACACACATTCCCATCTTGCACACAGATGAGGATTGTGATGCACACATCTTCACATCTTGCACACAAAAAGCAATTGTGATACACCCATTTTCACACACACGCTAGGATTGTGACACACACATCTTAATCTCCAGATTTTTTTTCAAACCTTTTTATTTGCCTCAGATTTGAATTTGTACTGCATGCCTAAATGACTACTGTGATATGTTATTCTACCTGACTGGTCAAAATAAATATTTGCAGTTGCAGCATCATTGAGCAGTTCTTGAAAAGATTACAGGATATTTTTACTTTCTCTTTAGGTCCTTGCGTATAAGCCTTCTTCAAAGTAAACAATGACGATTGCTATGGATTTGCCAATATATTTTGTCACGTTACAGTAATCATTCATCAAATATAGGGGTGTAACGGTACACAAAAATTTCGGTTCGGTACGTACCTCGGTTTAGAGGTCACGGTTCGGTTCATTTTCGGTGCAGTAAGAAAACAACAAAATATAAATTTTGGGGGTATTTATTTACTAAATTTGTAAACAATGGCTTGATCCTTTTAACATTGGGAACACTATAATAATTCTGCCCACGTTAATCCACATTAAACTGCCTCAAGTTGTTTCTTAGGTGAAATAAAATGACAACTTTTCTTCTACATATAAAAAGTGCAACATTAAACAGCTTCAAGTCAACTCATCATGCTTAATTTATTACAGCATTGGGGAAGCCTGTAGTTGATTTTTATTATGTAAATGTTATATTTTTATCAACATGTGATAGCATGGACCCTGCCATTCAAAACTAGGCTGCTACATTACTAATGATTAATGTAACTATAGCTGAAAATTCATCCCTGACCACCATGGAGTTTTAATTTAATATAATGTCCTTTTTTGCTGCTTCAACACACCTCAATCAACACTGTCCGTAACACACGCACACACACCCCAGAATGAGTTAACGTTTCGCTAAAAGCTAACTAGCCTTCACCTAAAGCCAGGACTGCGAGTGAGCTGAGCTGCAGATTGTTTCTAGAAGGTCAACGGGCTCATAGTGATGTTTAGAAAGTAGTTGACTTGGAATATAATTTGGGGAGAGTGAGTTGCTCCCCTGCTAAAGACCTATCTGCTCGACATCGACACTGAAGCCCTGACGGCATGCGCTCTGAATACGCACTGCTGATTGGTTACATACAAAGCCAATCAGATGGTTGTGTGGGCGGGACAATGCAGGGTGCAGTGCACAGACACAGAGGCAGAACGGAGCGGAGCAGCTTGTTAAGACTTTAGCATAGGCGGCTACTTCATTAGTAAGTGTTGAACTTGTTCGGTATTCCTCCGCACCGAACCGAAACCCCTGTACCGAAACGGTTCAATACAAATACACGTACCGTTACACCCCTAATCACATATGCTAAAAAGGTCGGGCAAAATGCCCCAAACATGTAATTTCGACTAAGTAAAATAGGGTTTTTTTACAAATTAGTTTTGTATTTACCGCTGTTCTGGGTAACTCACTCCAATAGTGTCTTATCATTTGAAGTCTGTATGAGTGAGATGACAATAAAACTGCATTTTTACAAATGCTTGCTTTATTTTGATGAGTGGGCATCATACTTGCCAACCTTGAGACCTCCGAATTCGGGAGATGGGGGTAGGTGTATATTGTAGCGTCTCGGAAGAGTTAGTGCTGCAAGGGTTTCTGGGTATTTGTTCTGTTGTGTTTATGTTGTGTTACGGTGTGGATGTTCTCCCGAAATGTGTGTCATTCTTGTTTGGATGGCCCATATTTGTAATAGTGTTTATGCGGCCACCCTCAGTGTGACCTGTACAGCTGTTGATCAAGTATACCTTGAATTCACTTATGTGTGTCTTTAAAAATCGCATATGTCATGTGACTGGGCCGAGACGCAATTTGTATGGAGGAAAAGCGAACGTGACGACAGATTGTAGAGGATGCTAAAGGCAGTGCCTTTAAGGCTCGCCCCCAATGTTGTTGTCTGGGTGGAAATCGGGAGAAATTCGGGAGAATGGTTGCTACGGGATATTTTAGGGCGGGGCACTGAAATTCGGGAGGGTTGGCAAGTACGATGGGCAAATGTTTTGACGGAAGTGTGTCATTTTGCAAATAATCTAGGAATGCAGAAAATTAATGTTGTGTTTGGAAAATTGTGTAAATCCTTTTGACAAAAGACATACAGTTAGTAAAATTGTGTGAAAGTAAATGGAAAAACACTGTAAGCAATTTAAAGGCCTACTGAAATGAGATTTTCTTATTTAAACGGGGATAGCAGGTCCATTCTATGTGTTATACTTGATCATTTTGCGATATTGCCATATTTTTGCTGAAAGGATTTAGTAGAGAACATCCACGATAAAGTTCGCAACTGGAGAAAAAATTTCTGCCTCTACCGGAAGTCGCAGACGATGACGTCACATGTTGATGGCTCCTCACATATTCACATTGATTTTAATGGGAGCCTCCAACAAAAACAGCTATTCGGACCGAGAAAACGACAATTTCCCCATTAATTTGAGCGAGGATGAAAGATTCGTGTTTGAGGATATTGATAGCGACGGACTAGAAAAAAAAAAACGCGATTGCATTGGGACGGATTCTGATTTTTTTTTAGACACATTTACTAGGATAATTCTGGGAAATCCCTTATCTTTCTATTGTGTTGGTAATGTTTTTAGTGAGTTTAACAGTACCTGATAGTCGGTGGGGTGTGTCCACGGGTGTGTTGACGCGCAGTGTCTCAGGGAAGTCGACAGAAGCTTTATGGACCGCACAAGCTCAGCTGAGTAAGAAGCGACTTTTTAACCACAATTTTCTCACCGAAACCTGCTGGTTGACCTTCGGTTGGGATCCATGTTTGCTGTGATCCATAGTAAAGTTTCACCTCCGTGAATTTTAAACAAAAAATCACCGTGTGTTTGTATGGCTAAAGGCTAAAGCTTCCCAACTCCATTATTCTACTTTGACTTCTCCAATATTAATTGAACAAATTGCAAAGGATTCCGCAACACAGATGTCCAAAATACTGTGTAATTATGCGGTTAAAGCAGACGACTGTGTGTTAGCAGCGCTCATATTCCCTAACAGCCCGTGACGTCAAGCGTACACGTCATCATTACACGACGTTTTCAAGAAAAAACTCCCGGGAAATTTATAATTGCAATTAAGTAAACTAAAAACATGCCGTATTGGCATGTTAATATTTCATCATTGACATATAAACTATCAGACTGCGTGGTGGGTAGTAGTGGGTTTCAGTAGGTCTTTAATGATTAATTGATCAATCACGATTAATCACAATTCAAGAGTGCAGTAAATCTAATGAAAAACATTCATTATTTGACGCTTCTAGTTATAACTCTTTTTGACCATCGAACATTCATGACAACGTTTTCTTTCGAGTGAAAAATACATCAACTCACCGTCCTTATTGACTGCTACAGGCTGGAAGCTTCGGTCCAACACAACCAGAGAACAGGTGGCATCAAAGCCGATTCCTCTCACTTGGCTCCTGTTTATTCCCCTCGTGACTTCCTAAACACGCACACAGAAATATAACATATCCCCACACAACTTGGTCATGACGTCACTACCTTGACGACGAGGCAGCATTTATCCCAGATGTCGTGTGAGGATTGTACATAATGGTCGGTGTGAGGCTCCCAGATGCTGATGGGCTCCTGAGCTGTGATCTTCAGGTCGCCATATCTGGTGACCAGCGCCGCCCTCACACTGGCCGTGCCAACGTCCACGCCGACATAGTAAACGTCATCCGTCATGGCGTCGATAAACAACACGGTTGACCTGCCAGTGGCGGAAAATGTGCGGAAGAGTTGGTACAATATGGGAAGACACGCGGGAAAACATAGCCATTGTTGTAAAAGTGACACGTGTTAGTACACAAGATAGCACAAAAAGAACAAAATCCTCGAACTCACCGAATGAGTCAAAGTCTGTTTAGCTGTGTGCGCGCCATGCCGTGTTTACACTTTACTGAGGGGAAAAAAGAGACTTTGAGCAGCGAATTCTCTTGGGGGTACGGATCGCGAAAGAGGCCAAAACGTACCAAATTGAGTTTTCAGTTTTTTTTAGTGTAAGTGTCTTTTATTTTAATCACAGAAGCCCGTTTCTGCTATAAAATAATTAAATACCCCAAGGGCAAGGCATAATTATGAGATAAAACGTAATATATTGTGAAATAAAAAAGCCATAACTGTGAGATAAGAAGTCGTAATTACGAGATTTGAAAAAAAAATCTAATTTATGACATTGAAAGATCGTATTTATGGGATTAAAAAGTCATTATTATGAGATTTTTTAAAAATCGAAATTTTGAGATCCACCCATCCATCTTATTAGTGATTCCTAAAGCCCAAAAAAAGTCTGCGGGCTATATAGCGTTTTCCGTTTTCTGGAATGCCCTCCCGGTAACAGTTCGAGATGCTACCTCAGTAGAAGCATTTAAGTCTCACCTTAAAACTCATTTGTATACTCTAGCCCTTTTTAGACCAGTTGATCTGCCGCTTCTTTTCTTTTTCTCCTCTGTCTCCCCCTCCCTTGCGGAGGGGGTCCGGTCCGATGACCATGGATACTGGCTGTCCAGAGTCGGGACCCAGGATGGACCGCTCGTCAGGACCCAGGATGGACCGCTCGCCTGTGTATCGGTTGGGGACATCTCTACAATGCTATTTCGACTCCGCTTGGGATGGTTTCCTGTGGACGGGACTCTCGTTGCTGTCTTGAATCTGCTTTGAACAGATCCCTCACGGCTGTGTTGGAGCCACTATGGATTGAACTTTCACAGTATCATGTTAGACCCGCTCGACATCCATTGCTTTCGGTCCCCTAGAGGGGGGGGGGGTTGCCCACATTTGAGGTCCTCTCCAAGGTTCTCATAGTCATCATTGTCACTGGCGTCCCACTGGGTGTGAGTTTTCCTTGCCCTTATGTGGGTTCTTCCGAGGATGTCGTAGTCGTAGTGGTTTGTACAGTCCTTTGAGACATTTGTGATTTAGGGCTATATAAATAAACATTGATTGATTGATTGATTGATTGATTCTTCCGCTTATCCGAGGTCGGGTCGCGGGGGCAGCAGCCTAAGCAGAGAAGCCCAGACTTCCCTCTCCCCAGCCACTTCGTCTAGCTCTTGGATTGTTTCCCTGGCTTCAAGACTCTCCTGAAGGTCACTGCAACTAAGACACAACAAACTCCCTTTTTTTATCTAATGTACATACACCTGTTGTTGTTGACTTTGGACTAGCGACTGCATAATACATCAAGGCCATGGAACAGAGACACACTGCAGGCTTACATACACACACATCCACAAAAAATGTACGCCACACATACCCCCCCCCCGACCCAACGCCCTCGACTCAAATCCCGTCGGGGTGATGAATGGATGGTCAGCGCCTGAAGAGCTGCGGCCTACCACCATGACCTTGAACTACCTTCCCTCTGTTGCTAGATATTTTGAGATGTATGTTGTAATATTTATATGTGCTTTGCTATGAAGGTTTGTTCCCACTCCAGACTGGGCCCCCTTAGGAGCCCAGTCTAGACTGTATTTTTTTTACTCATCTTTCCCCAGCGTTTACCTTTTTCCCATCTTTTACGGGTCGCCACATAAGCGTTCTTGTTCTGTAACCCTGTACACTGTTTGTTTGTCTAATCTTGAACAGGTTTGTGCTGAAAACAAAGTTTCGTTGTACTTGTGCAATGACAATAAAGACCTATCCTATCCTCCCTCTTGACGGGGGATCCCGAGGCGGTCCCAGCCCAGCCGGGAGACATAGTCTTCCATACGTGTCCTGGGTCTTTCCCGTGCTCTCCCTTAGACATAGGGTGAGAAGCCCTACCATTCGGGAGGAAGGAACTCAAAGTAAAGTTGCTGCTCATCCACATCGAGAGGAGCCAGATGAGGTGGTTCGGGCTTCTGGTCAGGATGCCACCCGAACGCCTCCCTAGGGAGGTGTTTAGGGCTCGTCCAACCGGTAGGAGGCCACGGGGAAGACCCAGGACACGTTGGGAAGACTATGTCTCCCGGCTGGCCTGGGAATGTCTCGGGAAGAGCTAGACGAAGTGGCTGGGGAGAGGGAAGTCTGGGCTTCCCTGCTTAGGCTGCTGCCCCCACGACCCGACCTCGGATAAGCGACCCAGGACACGTTGGGAAGGAATTTTGAGATAAAACGTTGAAATTATTTGATTATAAAAGTCACAATTATGAGATAAAAAAGTCACAGTAATGAGACAAAATATCGCAATTGTGAGATAAAATGTCTGAATTATGAGATTAAAAAAATTACAAAATGTGATAAAACAAGTAATGAGAAAATAGTCATAATAATAGAAAAGCCGAAATTACAAAACAAAAAAACATCTAAATTATGATAAATAAATAAAAAAAAAATTATGAGATAAAAATCAAAACTATAAAATAATACATCGAAATTATGAGTTGAAAAGTCAAAAATATGACGTTGAAAGATCGTTTTTATGAGATTAAAAAGGTCATTATTATTAGATAAAAGGTCGAAATTATGAGATACAATGTTGAAATTAAAAAGAGTCATAATTATGAGATAAAAAGTCCCAATAATGAGACAAAAAGTCATAATTATGAGATAAAAAGTTTTAAATATGAGATTTAAAAAAATTTAAATTATGATTAAGAAAAAAAAATTATGAGATAATAGTCATAATGATAACATAAAAAAACGAAATTATGCAACTTTTTCGTTGAGAAATGTTGTTCTTAAAAAAATTTGCTCACGCATTTCTTCACAAAGTGGTGACCCTCACCCCATCCTTGTTTGTGACTGACTGAGCATTTCATGGAAGCTGCTTTTATACCAAATCATGGAACCCACCTGTTCCCAATTAGCCTGTTCACCTGTGGGATGTTCCAAATACGTGTTTGATGTGAAATAAGCAGGGGCGTCCATGATAACGTTGCTTGAATGACCATATACGTTGCTCCAAAACTTGTATGTACCTTTCAGCATTAATGGTGCCTTCGCAGATGTGTAAGATACCCATGCCTTGGGCACTAATACACCCCCATACCATCACAGATGCTGCTTTTTGAACTTTGCGTCTTATAAGTGTTTGATGAGCATTCCTCAACTTTATCAGTATTTATTGCCACCTTTCCTAACTTATTTGTCACATGTTGCTGGCATCCAATTCTAAAGTTAAGGATTATTTGCAAAAAAAGAATTGTTTATCAGTTTGAACATCAAATATGTTGTCTTTGTAGCTTATTCAACTGAATATGGGTTGAAAATTATTTGCAAATCATTGTATTCCATTTATATTTACATCTAACACAATTTCCCAACTCATATGGAAACGGGGTTTGTACAGTATTATGAACCAAAACATATGGCTGGTGTCTCAGAAAACAAAGACGCACATTAAGATTTGCAGACGATCTGTAAAGACGAGTGGCCTAAAACCACACGGGTGTCTTCAGTTAGTGTTACGTCACATTTTCTGTAATTCATAGTGTTTTATTTTTTTTTTTAAAAACCCAAAAAACAGCAATTTAAAAGAAAGAAGTGTGGTCTAATATGTAATTTGTCACGAGTTCTTCAGCACATCCTGTCTTAACTCCATTGTGTTCTTTTCTTGGCGTTGCAAGGAAGCAGCACTGCTTGCGTGGAACAACTTAGAAAGCGTTCACATCAAATCAAGCAGCAAGACAGGAAGAAGCAGATGGTCTTCAACAAACATAGCACACACTCTGTTTGAAATTTCATCTGTCTCTCTCACTTCTTACTGTGTGCTCGAGCGCGTGTGTGTGCTCAAGGCTTTGAGGTAATCAAAACTTTGCTTTGCTGATACATCACAACACACACACACACACACACACACACACACACACACACACACACACACACACGCATACTGGCTTGCCTGTTTTTATTTCCAGTGGTCCCTGGACTGTCCCACCTACTGGCGACAAGGCCTCAGCTCCTGATTGGAGATGTCCATGCAGTTAGAAAGCAGCTACAGGGAGGAGGGAGCTTCTACAGCAGGGATGTCCAGACTTTTTCCACTCAGGGCTGCACACTGAAAAATGAAAGCATGTGGGCGGCATTTTGCTATTTTTCATTTTTGAAAGCAATACAATATTTAGTATAACCATTAGGGCTCCCCTCAGTTTGGGTAAATGTCAAGCCAGTACCCAAAAGGGTCTCAGTCATTAAAATGTAAGAAAAAAGACTTAAATATGTGTGTGTGTGTGTGTGTGTGTGTGTGTGTGTGTGTGTGTGTGTGTGTGTGTGTGTGTGTACATATATATATATATATATATATAAATATATATATATATATATATATCTATATATATATATATCTATATATATATATATAGATATATATATATATTTATATATCTATATCTATATCTATATATATATATATATATATATATATATATATATATATGTATATATATATATATATATATATATATATATATATATATATATATATATATATATATATATAAATGTCTTGATTGGATTATCCAGAGAATAGTGCTCGATACCGTGGTAGAGCGCAATATGTAGGTGTGGGAAAAAGTAGTCTTGTGACTTTTCCCTCACCTACATATATATATGTGTGTATATATATATATATATATATATATATACACATATATACAGTAGGGCAAAAAAGTATTTGTGCAAGTTCTCCCACTTAAAATGATGACAGAGTTCTGTAATTTTCATCATAGATACACTTCAACTGTGAGAGACAAAATGAGGAAAAAAATCCAGGAATTCACATTGTAGGAATTTTAAAGAATTTATTTGTAAATTATGGTGGAAAATAAGTATTTTGTCAACCATTCAAAGCTCTCAATGATGGAAGGAGGTTTTGGCTCAAAATCGCACGATACATGGCCCCATTCATTCTTTCCTTAACACGGATCAATCGTCCTGTCCCCTTAGCAGAAAAACAGCCCCAAAGCATGATGTTTCCACCCCCATGCTTCACAGTAGGTGTGGTGTTCTTGGGATGCAACTCAGTATTCTTCTTCCTCTAAACACGACGAGTTGAGTTTATACCAAAAAGTTCCATTTTGGTTTCATCTGACCACATGACATTCTCCCAATCCTCTGCTGTATCATCCATGTATCCATTTTGGTATAAACTCAACTCTTCGTGTTTGGAGGAAGAAGAATACTGAGTTGCATCCCAAGAACACCATCCCTACTGTGAAGCATGGGGGTGGAAACATCATGCTTTGGGGCTATTTTTTTGCTGTGGGGACAAGACCATTGATCCGTGTTAAGAAAGGAATGAATGGGGCCATGTATCGTGAGATTTTGAGCCAAAACCTTCTTCCATCAGTGAGAGCTTTGAATAGTTTACCAAAGTCTTATTTTCTACCATAATTTACAAATAAATTATTTAAAATTCCTACAATGTGAATTCCTGGATTTTTTGTTCAGATACTCTCTCTCAAAGTTGAAGTATACCTATGATGAAAATTACAGACCTATGTCATCATTTTAAGTGGGAAAACTTGCACAGTCGGTGGCTGACTAAATACTTTTTTCCCCTACTGTATATACACATATATATATATATATATATATATATATATATATATATATATATATATATATATATATATATATATATATATATATATATATATATTGGCTTCACGGTGGCAGAGGGGTTAGTGCGTCTGCCTCACAATACGAAGCTGCTGCAGTCCTGGGTTCAAATCCAGGCTCGGGATCTTTCTGTGTGGAGTTTGCATGTTCTCCCCGTGAATGCGTGGGTTCCCTCCGGGTACTCCGGCTTCCTCCCACTTCCAAAGACATGCACCTGGGGATAGGTTGATTGGCAACACTAAATTGGCCCTAGTGTGTGAATGGGAGTGTGAATGTTGTCTGTCTATCTGTGTTGGCCCTGTGATGAGGTGGCGACTTGTCCAGGGTGTACCCTGCCTTCCGCCCGATTGTAGCTGAGATAGGCGCCAGCGCCCCCCGCGACCCCGAAAGGGAATAAGCGGTAGAAAATGGATGGATGGATGGATTAGGGGTGGGCAAATTAATGCGTTAATTACGCGTTAACTCATCAATCTATTAACGCCGACAATTATTTTATCGCACATTTGCGTATGTTGTTTACATGCTTTTATTTTGTTAACGCCTTTTCTTAACAAGATGGCATCTCCCGGATGTACTTCGGCGTCGAGGGGCTCTTGGTAAAGATGGAACATTTGGCAAAAATACCGGACAATTCTACAAATGTCATGGCTGGCTTACAGCGTGGTCACTCCGGGATCACTTACGACCGCCAGACAATTCTGGATGTGGATAGATCGGGCCGTTTTGGACTGAATGACGCGTGCTTGCTAGACCGGCTAGCTAGCATGGGAATACTTTGCCGGCTACATCCAGCGGCTTGTGAAGCAGCGGAGTATTTGTGTTGTCTGTCTATTTATGAATAATGCAGACGAGGAGTGTTGGCTGAGTTCTTAACGTTTGCTTTCAGAGCGTGCATAGCACAACATACAAGATGCCGTCAAGGCGACACAACCTATACCGGGCTACCGCGCATGCTCGTCACTCCTGTTGCATGCTGGGTAGGGTAGTTATTTTTTTCCCTGGCTCATAACATCACAAATAGTACCATGTATATGCGTTCAGTTTATCAAAGCACCAAGCAAACAATCGGAAAATTCCCATCATATCAATTCCTAGATATGGTCATAATTATTTTAAGTGCACTACGCAGAATAAACACAACATTATTAATATTGCTACTACAGATAATTTGATCAAAAATTCTCTAAAACAGCCCACTACCTATAATATAGGTTTTTTAAACATAAGACCCTGATAAAAAAAAATGTTTCTGCTGTTACCTCAGAAATTGCCTGTTCAGATGTTATGATTGTGGCTCAGAGATTTGTATGTAGATTATATTTATTTTCCATAACAAACAGGATAACTTAAATACCCTGGCAGAGGCAATAAGCTTAAATGTTTGTATTTACATTTTTGAGTTGATTTTCATAAAATATGCTATTTAACTGCTACTGTTTAACAATGACTGATTTAAATTGTGTTTGCACAACAAATGTTTTGGCGCTTTTGTTCATGAGGGAGAATATTCCAATGAAGGTGCACGACACACTACTTTTGAATTCATTATTGGGCTTTGCATATACAATGCAGTTAATCGCGATTAATCGGAGAAATAGTGCGATTAACTTCGATTAAAATTTTTAATCGTTGCCCAGCCCTAATATGTATATATATATATATATATATATATATATATATATATATATATATAGTAGGCTCCAGCACCCCCTGCGATCCCAAAACGGACAAGCGGTAAAAAATGGATGGATGGATATACATATACATATGTATATACACATATGTATCAAGTTATGATCTATTCGTTGACATAAGTTTGAATTTCTAAAAAATGTTTCACGCCCATTTTGTCAAAAGAAACCATTTTTATTTTGCAGTAAAAACACAAGATATGCAATATTTTACCCCCAAAAGGGGAATATTTGATGTAATTAGTCTTAAATAGGTAAATATTTAGTGAGAACATTGCTTTTGGTTCATTACAGCTTTTTGAGCAATGACAGTTTGAAAAAAGTACTCGTCTCAAAAAAGTGTCAAAAATATTAATATATATAATTTTAAGGCTAAAATTTCAAATCTATTTCTGATCTATCTGTCAATTATCAGTCCTATGCCATTTTTGTCAGAGAAAACCCTGTTTTGTTTGTATGGCAGCCACACAAATAATGCAATATTTACCCCAAAAAGTGGAATATTTTTAATGTGAAGTATTCATACCAACATTGATTTTGATTAGTTATTATCTTTTTGAGTAATGACAGTTCTAAAGCAAAAAACTGCCTGCATGGCAGCTTTGCGTTCTTAGTGGCAATATTGCAACTTTTTTCTCTTTACATTTCACCTGTTTGCTCTTTTATTCCACTTTTTATGTTTTTTTTTGTGTAATAGTATATTTCAAATGTGCCACAGACCGTAAAAAAATTGTAGCTGCGTGGCACAAATTGGCCCTAGTTGGGACAGCGCTGTTCTACAGAGACCCAGCTTGAGGACAAATTGAGACGGGGTGATACTCCTCAGTGACCTGTGTGATGTTGGTTAACACAGGTGGTCCGGAACACACATGCACTAACAGCGAGTAGAAGTGAAACGACTCTGAAAGGGACTTAGTGGAGAGAACAAACAAATAAGAAAAACAAGTTTAAAAACCCTTTTTGAAGGCTTACATTTTGTTTAGTACTCCCACAGGGGTGTGTGAGGACAACATGTTTTGTGCAGAGTGTCCCAGACAGTCACTGTATGTTTCCTCTTACAATTGTTTACTACAGCCTGAGTGGCACACTTTGAAAAATACAAGAATTAGAGCTGCAAGCAGCGTTGAAACGGGCCGTCGCACTTTTGTACAACTCAGGGTTTAATGATACTCCATGGTCACAAAAAACACATGCGGTCCCGTCCTTACCAACCGACCGACCATCAAAAATTTCAGAAAGATCGGAGCATGTGTAAGAAAGTCATAAAGTTAACGTTAAACTCCCAACTATAGTCACACACACACTAGGTGTGGTGAAATTATCCTCTGCATTTGACCCTTCTCCATGTTCACCCCCTGGGAGGTGGGGAGAGCAGTGAGCAGCAGCGGTGGCCATTTTGGTGATTTAACCCCCAATTCCAACCAGGGCTGGGCGATATATTGCTATGCATGATATATCACGGGTTTGTCTCTGTGCGACATAGAAAATTACTATATCGTGATATTCGAGTATACGTTCTCACGCAGTTGCTTTTAGCTGCTATCATTACACTAGAGGCTCTTCTCAATCTTTCCTGTGTCTCCTTCTCACAGACAAGCGCCCCTTCTTACATACGTCACATACGTATACGCCCTCGCAGAGCTGAGATTTAGCAGCACTAGGTAACGTTAGCTGTGATGCTAGCAGAGCCGTGCGAGTGGTAATACCAGAGAAAGAAGGTGCGAATGAAGGAATAATTAATTCCCAAGAAAAACAGCAGGGGGTCCATTGTTTTGATTCAAGTGGGAATATGTCGAACAGACAACCGTAATTTGTCAAGTGTGGGGCAAAACGGCGTTGCTACAAAAAGTAGCATTACTCCTAATATATAGCATCATTTGAAAAGTCACCTGCTAGAGAATCAAGAGTGCTTAATCCGCATTTCAACATCTCCATCTCCAACAGAACTTAATAACGTCCGTAGTAACCTACCACATTGCGAAGGACGAACACTATTTATTTTCCTAGTATGCAGCTCATTTTTATTTGAAACTTAAAATGTCTCTGACAATCTTGCACTTTCTGTTTTGGAAATGACATGAATGTTTGTGCCATTGCTTAATAACTGTTTAATAAATACAGTTTTGGTCAATTGACTTAGTTGTGATTTCCTTCTCTGCATGAAAGTTTAAAATAAGCATATATTAATGCAGTATGAACAAGAATGTTTTAATGTAGACACATAGAATCATCATACTGCTGTGATTATATGTATCAAGTCTTAATTAAAGGGGAACATTATCACAATTTCAAAAGAGTTAAAAACAATGAAAATCAGTTCCCAGTGGCTTGTTTTATTTTTTGAAGTTTTTTTCAAAATTTTACATCTCCCAGAATATCACAAAAAAAAGCTTTAAAGTGCTTGATTTTCGATATTTGCGATGCGACTGTCTATTTCCCTGTGACGTCATACAGTGCTGCCAATACAAACAAACAATGGCGAATAGCACAGCAAAATATAGCGACATTAGCTCGGATTCAGACTCGGATTTCAGCGGCTTAAGCGATTCAACAGATTACGCATGTATTGAAACAGATGGTTGGAGTATGGAGGCAGATAGCGAAAACGAAATTGAAGAAGAAACTGAAGCTATTGAGCGAATAGCTATTGACGCTATTCGGCCATAGCGTGGGTGTACCTAATGACGTGGCCCATAGCATGGCTGCCTTATTAGCATCGCCGGTAAAATGTGCAGACCAAACGATCAGGACTTTCGGATCTTGTGACACTGGAGCAACCTAAATCCGTCGATTGGTAAGTGTTTGTTTCGCATTAAATGTGGGTATCTAGTTTCATACATACAGCTAGCGTAAATAGCATGTTAGTATCGATTAGCGTAGCATGTTAGCATCGATTAGCTGGCAGTCATGCTGCGACCAAATATGTCTGATTAGTACATAAGTCAACAACATCAACTAAACACACCTTTGTGATTTTGTTTACTTTATCGTTGCAAATGCATCTGCAGGTTATCTATACATCTCCGTGCCATGTCTGCCTTAGCATCGCCGGTAAAATGTGGAGACACTTCGGCACATTCAATGGGGTCTGGCGGCAGATTTTTTGCCACTTTCGCATCTTCGGGCCAGTGGTGCAACTTGAATCCCTTCCTGTTAGTGTTGTTACACCCTCCGGCAACACACAGACGAGGCATGATGTCTCCAAGGTTCCAAAAAATTGTCAAAAAAACGGAAAATAACAGAGCTGAGACCCGGTGTTTGTAATGTGAAAATGAAAATGGCGGGTGTATTACCTCGGTGACGTCACGTTCTGACGTCATCGCTACAAGACCGATGAACAGAAAGGCGTTTAATTTGCCAAAATTCACCCATTTAGAGTTCGTAAATCGGTTAAAAAAATACATTGTCTTTTTTCTGCAACATCAAGGTATATATTGACGCTTCCATAGGTTTGGTGATGATGTTCCCCTTTAAAGGCCGAGGCAAAATATTGAGATATATATCGTTTATCGATATTATGTTTAAAAAAGGCCATATAGCCCAGCCCTATTTCCAACCCTTGATGCTGAGTGCCAAGCAGGGGGATAACGGGTCCCATTTTTATAGTCTTTGGTATGACTCGGTCGGGGTTTGAACTTACAACTTTCCAGTCTCAGGGCGGACACTCTAACAACAAGGCCACTGAGCAGACATCAACATATTGTTATGTTCAGACCCCAACTTTAACCTCATATCAGTTTGGAAGGAGATCTGATCATCTATAGCAGGCCCGGGCAATTATTATGACTCGGAGGCCAAATTTAGAGAAAAAAAATGTGTCTGAGGGCCCGTATATCTATTTTTACGAACACTAATACAAAACCTCACAATAATGTCTGATTGAATGCTAAAAACGTTATGACAGACCACCTAAGAAAACGAAATGGAATTTTATTTTTTTTTACTGAATGAGACACCCAGAAAGTACATGAAAATTAAAAATGTGGGATTTTCAATATAAACCATGAACGATAAAACACTGAATATTGACAACACATGAACGTTACACCCCCTCTCGATCGACATACTTTACAATCAAGCGAAACGCTACAAAAATGCAACAAACAGCGAAATATGAAAGCGAAGGGTTAAAAAAAAATAAACCTACTATTTGATATATCTGATATATCACTAAGCTTTAGAACTTTGTTGTAAAAATCTCCTTCCGCGTCCGCCCCTGACACCCACATTTCAGGCTGGTTGCTCTGTGGAAACGCTCCCCACCCACACTGCTTGGTGCCTCGTCTGAGCTGCCGTGACTTAGATTACTATAGTAACTAATTAGATTACCATAGTAACTAGTATATCGTGCAAAAGCACAGATTCCAACCATTGAAATACTTTGTATAGTTCAAGATTTATGGTAATTTGAAAACATCACTGCACATCATAATGGCAGCAATGGTTTCCATCGTAAAGATCTAAAAATAAATTATCAATTTGCCCAGGTCTGATCTATTGTGAAGTAATAACAGTTTGCTGGTTGATGGCAAGGAGCAGTTTTTGCTAACAAACTCGGGCCACCATGAATGGGTCCTAATAGGAACTGACCCAACTGGCACATGAGGGTGTCATCATCATTTGTACCAATTATCATCAAGATCTGAATATGTTGAAAGTTTTGTGGCGAACCATCAGGTCAAAGTTTGGTGGCGTGCCACGCCCACATTTTATGGCATATGCAAAATTAATTCGCAATTTATATTCGCCCATCGGTTTAGTATCTGTCATTTAAACCGTGTTAATGCACGACCCCTGATTTTGGCCTAAAAAGGACAGACGAAACTCAAGATGGCCGACTTCCTGTTGGTTTTTGAATACGGGTTTTTGCGACTTTTACATGATACACAACTCCAGCGATGTTTGTGACGATACGTGAATCTGGTGGAAGGGGCTAATTATTTCTCATTTTAAAGGGGGCGCCATAGAGTCAAATTTCGTGTTCGGGAACCCCAAAATATAAACCATATTGCCAAAAGTATTTGGCCACCCATCCAAATGATCAGAATCAGGTGTGCTAATCACTTAGCCCGGCCACAGGTGTATAAAATAAAGCACTTATGCATGGTGACTGTTTCTACAAACATTTGTGAAAGAATGGGCTGCTCTCAGTGATTTCCAGCGTGGAACTGTCATAGGATGCCATTTGTGCAACAAATCCAGTCCTGAAATTTCCACGCTCCTAAATATTCCAAAGTCAACTGATGGCTTCATTTTAAGAAAATGGAAGATTTTGGGAACAACAGCAACTCAGCCACTAAGTGGTAGGCCACGTAAACTGACAGAGAGGTCAGCATAGTGCAAATAGTTTCTACACAGTCAGTTGCTACAGAGCTCCAAACTTCATGTGACCTTCCAATTAGCCCTTTTTTAATATCTCGATATTTCTAAGCCATATCGCGATACACGATATATATCTCGATATTTTACCTTGGCCTTGAATTAACACTTGATACTGTACATATAATCACAGCAGTATGATGATTGTATGTGTCTACATTAAAACATTCTTGTTCATACTGCACTTTAAACTTTCATGCAGATAAGGAAATCACAACTAAGTGAATTGACCAAAACTGTATTTATTAAACAGTTATTAAGCAATGGCACAAACATTCATGTCTTTTCCCAAACAGAAAATGCAAGATTGTCGGAGACATTTTAAGTGTCAAATAAAAATGAGCTGCATAATAGGAAATCAAATAGTGTTCGTCCTTCGCTATGTGGTAGATTACTGCGGACATTATTAAATTCTGTTGTTGACTATTTTTTTCATACAGTGTTAATCTGGAAATGTTTGCCTCGGCATTTTGATGGTGTGGGCGTGTAGCACCGAACAGAGATGTTGACATGCAGAGTAATCACTCTTCATTCTCTAGCAGGTGACTTTTCAAATGATGCTACATATTAGAATTAATGCTACTTTTTGTAGCAACGCTTTTGGCCCACACTTGATAAATTACGGTTGTCTGTTCGACATATTCCCACTTGAAGCCAAACCACCGCCAGACGATGTACCCCCTGCTGTTTTTCCTGGGAATTAACTCTTCTTTCATTCGCACCTTCTTTCTCTCGTATCACCACCCGCATGGCTCTCCTAGCATCACAGCTAATGTTACCCATAATAATAATAATAATGGATTAGATTTATATTGCGCTTTTTTATTGTTATATACTCAAAGCGCTCACAGAGAAGTGGGAACCCATCATTCATTCACACATTTTGGTGGCAAGCTACATCTGTAGCCACAGCTGCCCTGGGGTAGACTGACGGAAGCGTTGCTGCCAATTTGCACCTACGGCCCCTCCGACCACCACCAATCATTCATTCATCATTCATTCACCAGTGTGAGCAGCACCGGGGGCAAGGGTGAAGTGTCCTGCCCAAGGACACAACAATAGGTGGGAAGCGAACCTGCAACCCTCAGGTTTCTGGCATGGCCGCTCTACCCACTACGCCATGCCGCCCCATGCTCCTACCTCTACTACCCGAGGGTGTATACGTATGTGACGTACGTATGACGTGTGTAAGAATGTGTGCTTGCTGTCTGTGAGAAGGAGAGACAGGAAAGAGCGAGAAGAGCCTGTAATGTAATGCCCGCAGTTAAAAGCAACTGCGTGAGAACGTATACTTGAATATCACGATAGTAATTTTCTATATCGCACGGAGACAAACCCGTGCTATATCGAGTGTATCGATATATCGCCCAGTCCTACTTCCAATTAGCCCACGTACAGTACGCAGAGAGTTTCATGGACTGGGTTTCCATGGCCGAGCAGCTGCATTAAAGCTATACATCACCAATGCAAAGCGTGGGAGGCAGTGGTGTAAAGCAGTGGTCCCCAAACACGGGTCCATGGCCCGGTAATGGTTCGTGGATCTAATGGTACCGGACCGCACAAGAAATAATTATCTATTTCCACTTTATTTATTATCCGAGCCTGAACAATCTTTTATTTTGAAAAGTCTTTTTTATTTAGAAAATAACCGGATTCGCTCGGTCATAGCTTGGTTACTTGAGCGCCAAAATTTTACCCAGCTGGCAAAATGAGTAAAAAACAGACGTCTTCGGAACATTTTTTTGTGAAGAGAAAAATGCACAGTGAAGAGAGAGAAGAATAGCCTACGACTTCCAACAAAAATACAGCGCTTAATAGACAATAACAGGAGCCATACTTGAAATATGGATTTATCGCAATAGGTTATTCCCACGCACCAATCTCGCTCTGCATAATATGCGGCGACCGGCTCTCGAACATTAACAGGGATTTTGTGTGACAAAGAGTTCGAGTGCTAGTTCTCAACTTCAAATGACTCACGGACTGCCAAGGAATGAACCCGCTACCCATTTGTTGACAAACCAGGTGAATCCAGCATGTCTAACGGTAACAGTTCGAGATGCCACCTCAGTAGAAGCATTTAAGTCTCCCCTTAAAACTCATTTGTATACTTTAGCCTTTAAATAAACTCCCTTTTTAGACCAGTTGATCTGCCGTTTCTTTTCTTTTTCTCCTATGTCCCACTCTCCCTTGTGGAGGGGGTCCAGTCCGATGGCCATGGATGACGTCCAGAGTCTGGACCCAAGATGGACTGCTTGCCTGTGTATCATCTTGGGACATCTCTGCGCTGCTGATCCGCCTCCGCTTGGGATGGTTTCCTGCTGGCTCCGCTGTGAACGGGACTCTCGCTGCTGTGTTGGGTCCGCTTTGGACTGGACTCTCGCGGCTGTGTTGGATCCATTATGGATTGAACTTTCACAGTATCATGTTAGACCCGCTCGACATCCATTGCTTTCGTCCTCTCCAAGGTTCTCATAGTCATTATTGTCACCGACGTCCCACCGGGTGTGAGTTTTCCTTGTCCTTATGTGGGCCTACCGAGGATGTCGTAGTAGTTTGTGTTGTGGTTTGTGCAGCCTTTTGAGACACTAGTGATTTAGGGCTATATAAGTAAACATTGATTGATTGATTGATGTCTGTGCAAGAAGATGATCAACTGGAGATCGCAAATGACGGCACCCTTAAAAGTGTGTTTGAGACAACAATGTTCTGGATTAAAGTCATGGCAGAATACCCCGAAATCCCCACCACAGCACTGAAAAACCCTGTTGCCATTTCCGACATCCTATCTGTGTGAAGCGGGATTTTCTGCAGTGAAAGCCACCAAAACAAAACAACGTAGCAGACTGGACACAAGCAACACACTTGGGGTGTCTTTGTCCCCCATTACCCCCAGTTAGGACCGTCTCTGACCTACTCAGTGGCCTAATGGTTAGAGTGTCTGCCCTGAGATCGGTAGGTTGTGAGTTCAAACCCCGGCCGAGTCATACCAAAGACTATAAAAGTGTGGACCCATTACCTCCCTGCTTGGCACTCAGCATCAAGGGTTGGAATTGGGGGTTAAATCACCAAAAATGATTCCCGGGCGCGGCACCGCTGCTGCCCACTGCTCCCCTCACCTCCCTGGGGGTGAACAAGGGGATGGGTCATATGCAGAGGACAAATTTCACCACACCTAGTGTGTGTGTGACAATAATTGGTACTTTAAAGGCCTACTGAAACCCACTACTACCGACCACGCAGTCTGATAGTTTATATATCAATGATGAAATATTAACATTGCAACACATGCCAATACGGCCGGTTTAGTTTACTAAATTACAATTTAGTAAAAAAAAATTACTGGTTGGAGGGGACATAGCACCATTTGCGGCTAAAAAACGTCTCTTTTCATCGCGCAATTAAACAGTATTCCGGACATCTGTGTTGCTGAATCTTTTGCAAGTTGTTCGATTAATAATGGAGAAGTCAAAGTAAAAAGATGGAGGTGGGAAGCTTTAGCCACATACACACACGTTGTTTCCTTGTTTAAAATTCCCAGAGGTGAAGCTTTACTATGGATCAGAGCGGTCAAGCAAACATGGTTCCCGACCACTTGTAAACCGGCAGGTTTCGGTGAGAAATTTGCGGTAAAAAGTTGCCTCTTACCGGAGATCAGCTGAGCTTGCACCGTCCATGCAGCTGCCGTCGACTTCCCTCAGAGACTGGCGTCAAGACACCCATGGACACACCCCTCCGACTATCAGGTACTATTCAATCTCACTAAAACACTAGCAACACAATAGAAAGATAAGGGATTTCCCAGAATTATCCTAGTAAATGTGTCAAAAAACATCTTAATCCGTCCCAATGCAATCGTCTTTTTTTTTTTACTTTATTTTTTATTTATTTTATTTTTTGTAGTCCTTCGCTATCAATATCATCATCCACAAATCTTTCATCCTCGCTCAAATTAATGGGGAAATTGTCGTTTTCTCGGTCCGAATAGCTCTTGCTGCTGGAGGCTCCCATTATAAACAATGTGAGGACGTGAGGAGCCTCCACCCTTGTGACGTCATCGTCTGCTACTTCCGGTAAAGGCAAGGCTTTTTTTATTAGCGACCAAAAGTTGCGAACTTTATCGTCGATGTTCTCTACTAAATCCTTTCAGCAAAAATATGGCAATATCGCGAAATGATCAAGTATGACACGTAGAATGGACCTGCTATCCCCGTTTAAATAAGAAAATCTCATTTCAGTAGGCCTTTAACTTAACTCGTGGCAGAGAAACAAGGTCTGGGCTCCCATTGATTTAGCGTTACGGTGGGTTAAACTTTTCATGCACTTTACATTCGTTTTTAATGTTGTATCTGCATGTTATTGTGAAGGCATGTAAACGGTACCGTAGCAACTAAAATCAGAAAGTGTTACACTACAGTGGTCGCCAACAGAGGGAGGTGAGGGAGTGGGAAGGGGAGAGGAGGAGAGCTTGAGAGTCTGGGGCACACAAACATGCTTATTTGACGGTTCAAACGGGCAACTTTATTTCAGCTGTTAGAAAATAACATCCATAAAGAAAGTAGTGCTGGTTCTTGTCATTTATATATATTTTCCATGTGATTGTTTTATGTATGTAATGGGCTGAGTACACAGTGGATTCACGTTTAGTATTATTCATAACAATTAATGCCCACCAACTCTCCACCGCCCTGTCGCCCATCATTGCCCCCCCGGTCTGTGGTAAAATTGTCAAGCGTTGAGAGGTCGGCAGTTAAAAAAAAGGTTGGGGACCACTGGTGTAAAGCACATCGCCACTGGACTCAAGAGCAGTGTAGACGCCTTCTCTGGAGTGATGAATTAAGCTTTTCCATCTGGGAATCTGATGGACGAGTCTGGGTTTGGAGGTTGCCTGGAGAACGCTACATTTCGGTCTGTATTGTGCCGAGTGTGAAATTTGGCGGAGGAGGAATTACGGTGTGGGGTTGTTTTTCAGGAGTTTGGCTTGCCCCCTTAGTTCCAGTGAAAGGAACTTTGAATTCTCCAGGATACCAAAAACATTTTGGACAATTCCATGCTCCCAATCTTGTGGGAACAGTTTAGAGCGGGCCCCTTCCTTTTCCAACATGACTGTGCACCAGTGCACAAAGCAAGGTCCATAAAGACATGGTTCACAGAGTCTGGTGTGGATGAACTTGACTGGCCTGCACAGAGTCCTGACCTGAATCGGATAGAACACATTTTGGATGAATTAGAACGGAGACTGAGAGCCAGGCCTTCTCGACCAACATCAGTGTGTGACCTCACCAATGCGCTTTTGGAAGAATGGTCGAAAATTCCTATAAAACCACTCTGCAACCTTACCAGAAGAGTTGAAGCCGTAATAACTGCAACATCATATTGAACCCTATGGGTTAGGAATGGGATGGCACTTCAAGTTCATATGTGACTCAAGGCAGGTGGTCAATTACTTTTGGAAATATAGTGTATATATTTTTGCCAGACCTAATGCACTTGTAACATTTAGTGAGTTTTCCTGCACGTTAAGGGCACGATCACAATGAAAGCAGCCTTTGCTGCTCGGGCCCTGACAATGGACACAATGGGGCTGGGCTGCAGCTGCACAATAGTCTGCATTGTCCAATTCTATGCGGATCAATAAAAATGAACCATGGATGTATATTTATAGTACAATAGCCTGCACTGTAATGTGCAAAAGTCCGAGGTCACCGTTAGCTTTGTCGTTTCATGACGATTGTGTAACAAAAAACAAACTGAATACAAACGCATTGGTCGCGCACAAGAACCAAGGAAAACCGTACTAAACGTAAATCAAGTTACAACGAAATGCTGTGACTTTACAGTTGTAATTATCTAGTTAATTAGAACTATAATGTGATAGTGTTTCTTCACTTGGCTCCTCTGTACTCGGTCATGCATTCATCTGTGTGTGTGTGTGTGTGTGTGAGTGTGTGTGTGTGTGTGTGTGCGTGTGTGTGTGTGTGTGTGTGTGTGTGTGTGTGTGTGTGTGTGTGTGTGTGTGTGACAGCATTCTATGTATGAAAAGCACTTTATAAATAAAGTTGGTTTGGATTTCAAATTCTGTAACTTCACAATAGTAATGCTGTTGTTAATTACGTTCTTATTTTGACAACACATTGCCACTTGCTGTACAAGAATGTGTAACGCTGTCTATGGGAACCCCCTTTAGAGACAAATCCATTGGAATTTACGGTAATTTGTTGTGATATTCGCGCTACATTTACTCCGTTACATCTACTTGAGTAACTTTTTAGATAAATTGTACTTCTAAGAGTAGTTTTTATGCAACATACTTTTACTTTTACTTGAGTATATTTATAGAGAAGAAACGCTACTTTGACTACGCTCCATTTATCTACAATCAGCTCGTTACTCTCTACTTTTTTTTATCGATCTGTTAATGCACGCTTTGATTTTGTCAGACACGCATTCAAAGTAGGATCTACGCATGCCTGTGTTTCACCAATCAAATGCAGTCACTGGTGACGTTGGACCAATCAAACAAAACCAGGCGGTCACGTGACCGTCACACGTCGAATCCGACCTAAAAAAGTTGAAAAACTTATTGGGGTGTAACCATTTAGTGGTCAATTGTGCGGAATATGTACTGTACTGTGCAATCTACTAATACAAGTTTCAATCAATCGATGAATGCCTACTGAGCCTATGGTGCTGTTAAGTTATTGTGGCTCAATTTGCCTTATTTTTTTTAATTTTAATGTATTATTATTTAATATATATTATTGTTTTAGTTGCTTAAGAAATATTCCTGGCTATGAATTTGCTCATTGCTATTTTTATGTTTTTGTGCATTATTTGTTGCCGTAATCATTAAACAAACAGGTTACTCATCAGTTACTCAGTACTTGAGTAGTTTTTTCACAACATACTTTTTACTTTTACTCAAGTAAATATTTGGATGACTACGCCTTACTTTTACTTGAGAAATAAATCTCTAAAGTAACAGTACTCTTACTTGATATTACAGTTGACGATGCTTACAGTATTTTACTGTTGAAAAAAATACTATGAAATCCAGGTAAATATTTACAATACATCAACACCAAAATTGTACTGAGACTTCCCTTTTTGCTCACACCTGCATATATATTAATCATTGAGTCATGTTCAGTGGCCTCCTCTGATGGCTTAAATCTACAAATTAAATTATGATTTTTGCTCTATGAAATGTTAATAATTTATTCCCAACAATGTAGTATCTTCATTTTGTAGCATGTTTCTCGGCTGCACTACTCCGCATGTATGTTGTATGTATTATTAATAACTATAATTTGTACACATAACTGACAGGTCTCCACATTGTATAATTGCGATGTGATTCATTTACTATTAATTTAATGTCACATTGGACAAACCAGATGCATTGGTTTGTGTGTTTGAGTGAACATTTGTTCGGCTATTAAAGATGATGTAATTAATACAAGTAATGTGACACAAAGGTACAAACCGCGGTACCCGCCACTGGCATATACTGCATAGTATTTATTATTCATGCTCAGCTGCTGCTCCTGCTCATTCATCTGTGAGATATTTTGGGGGAGATTTCGGTTTCTCTGGGTACTTTTATTTTTTCTGCTGCATGTGAAACCAGAATTTGCCCGAACAACATTAATGCGACGTGATTTTGGTCTTCACCATTTGTTAAAATGGGAGAATATAGGTTTTCAGTCATTACTCTATTAAATATAATAAGTAGGGTGTCAAATTATTACATTTTAAGCAAATTAATCATACTTTATATATACATACATATATATTCATATATATATATATATATATATATATATATATATATATATATATATATATATATATATATATATATATATATATATATGTGTATGTATATGTATATATATATACATGTTATATATACATATATACCCCAAAGGGAATAAGCGGTAGAAAATGGATGGATGGATGGCTGGATATATACACATACATACATATATATATATATATATATACCTACATACACATACATATACATACACATTATATATATATATATATATATATATATATATACATACATACATACATACACACATATATATATATATATATATATATATATATATATATATATATATATATACATACATACACACACACATATATATATATATATATATATATATATATATATATAAATAATAATAAATAAATGGGTTGT